>NW_006789795.1:106676-177032 GCF_000442215.2 Lipotes vexillifer
TTTGTCCTGATCCGGGAAAGGCTAGCTTCCTTGATAGGAGAGTGGAAAGAAGGCTTCTGCTGGCAAAGGTGACTTGAGGAAGAGGGATATATAAACACAGACACAGAGAGCAGAAGGCCTTGTGACGATTAAGGCGAAAATTGGACTGATACATCTACAAGCCGAAGAACATCAAGGATTGCCAGCAGCCACCAGAAGCAAGGAGGTCTTGTGAGAGAGCATGGCCCTGCCAATACCTTGATTTCAGACTCGGCCCCTCCAGAATTTCTGCAGTTTTGGCAACCACAAAGAGACCCAGAGTAGACATCTCTCCTTAACCTGAACTCTACAAGGATCCAGAGCCTTGCCAACAGCAAGGGCCACTAGTGCCTGTCCGCCTCCTCGCCGTGTGGATGAAAGGCTCTTGGTGCTGCAGCCAGGAGTCAGTGCTGTGCCTCTGAGGTGGGAAAGCCAACTTCAGGACACTGGTCCACAAGAGACCTCCCAGCTCCACATAATATCAAATGGCAAAAATCTCCCAGAGATCTCCATCTCAACGCTAGCACCCAGATTCATTCAACGACCAGCAAGCTACAGTGCTGGACAACCTACGCCAAACAACTAGCAAAACAGGAACACAACACAACCCATTAGCAGAGAGGCTGTCTAAAATCATAATAACTCCACAGACACCCCAAAACACACCACCAGACGTGGACCTGCCCACCAGAGAGACAAAATCCAGCCTCATCCACCAGAACACAGGCACTAGTCCCCTCCACCAGGAAGCCTACACAACCCACTGCAACAACCTTAGCCACTGGGGACAGACACCAAAAACAATGGGAACTACATACCTGCAGCCTGCAAAAAGGAGACCCCAAACACAGTAAGATAAGCAAAATGAGGAGACAGAAAAACACACAGCAGATGAAGGAGCAAGATAAAAACCCACCAGACCTAACAAATGAAGAGGAAATAGGCAGTCTACCTGAAAAAGAGTTCAGAATAATTAAAGATGATCCAAAATCTTGGAAATAGAATAGACAAAATGCAAGAAACATTTAACAAGCACCTAGAAGAACTAAAGATGAAACAAACAACAAAGAACAACACAATAAATGAAATGAAAAATACTCTAGATGGGATCAATAGCAGAATAACTGAGGCAGAAGAGAAGAACAGATAAGTGACCTGGAAGATAAAATAGTGGAAATAACTACTGCAGAGCAGAATAAAGAAAAAAGAATGAAAAGAACTGAGGACAGTCTCAGAGACCTCTGGGACAACATTAAACGCACCAACATTCGAATTATAGGGGTTCCAGAAGAAGAAGAGAAAAAGAAAGGGACTGAGAAAATATTTGAAGAGATTATAGTTGAAAACTTCCCTAATATGGGAAAGGAAATAGTTAATCAAGTCCAGGAAGCACAGAGAGTCCCATACAGGATAAATACAATGAGAAATATGCTAAGGCACATATTAATCAAACTGTCAAAAATTAAATACAAAGAAAGCATATTTAAAGCAGCAAGGGAAAAACAACAAATAACACACAAGGGAATCCCCATAAGGTTTACAGCTGATCTTTCAGCAGAAACTCTGCAAGCCAGAAGGGAGCGGCAGGACATATTTAAAGTGCTGAAGGAGAAATACCTACAACCAACATTACGCTACCCAGCAAGGATCTCATTCAGATTTGAGGGAGAAATTATAACCATTACAGAGAAGCAAAAGCTGAGAGAGTTCAGCACCACCAAACCAGCTTTACAACAAATGTTAAAGGAACTTCTCTAGACAAAAACACAAGAGAAAGAAAAGTCCTATAATAACGAACCCAAAACAATTTAGAAAATGGGAATAGGAACATACATATTGATAATTACCTTAAATGTAAATGGATGAAATGCTCCCACCAAAACACATAGATTGGCTGAATGGATACAAAAACAAGACCCATATATATGCTGTCTACAGCAGACCCACTTCAGACCTACAGACACATACAGACTGAAAGTAAGGGGATGGAAAAAGATATTCCAAGAAAATGGAAACCAAAAGAAAGCTGGAGTAGCAATTCTCATAACGGACAAAATACACTTTAAAATACAGACTATTAGAAGAGACAAAGAAGGACACAACATAATGATCAAGGGATCGATCCAAGAAGAAGATATAACAACTGTTAAAATTTATGCACCCAACATAGGAGCACCTCAATACATAAGGCAAATACTAACAGCCATAAAAGCGGAAATTGAGAGTAACACATTCATAGTAGGGTACATTAACACCCCACTTTCACCAATGGACAGATCATCCAAAATGAAAATAAATAAGAAAACAGAAGCTTTAAATGACACATTAAACAAAGTGGACTTAATTGATATTTATAGGACACTCCATCCAAAAACAAGAAAATATATATTTTTCTCAAGTGCTCATGGAACATTGTCCAGGATAGATGACATCTTGAGTCACAAATCAAGCCCTGATAAATTTAAGAAAATCGAAATTGTATCAAGTATCTTTTCTGACCACAATGCTATGAGACTAGATATCAATTACAGGAAAAGATCTGTAAAAAATACAAACACATGGAGGCTAAACAATACACTACTTAATAATGAAGTGATCACTGAAGAAATCCAAGAGGAAATAAAAAAATACCTAGAAACAAATGACAATGGAGAAACGATGACCCAAAACCTATGGGATGCAGCAAAAGCAGTTCTAAGAGGGAAGTTTATGGCAATACAAGCCCACCTTAAGAAACAGGAAACATCTCGAATAAACAACCTAACCTTGCACCTAAAGCAATTAGAGAAGGAAGAGCAAAAACCCCCCAAACTTAGCAGAAGGAAAGAAATCATAAAAATCTGATTAGAAATAAATGAAAAAGAAATGAAGGAAACGATAGCAAAGATCAATAAAACTAAAAGCTGGTTCTTTGAGAAGATAAACAAAATAGATAAACCATTAGCCAGACTCATCAAGAAAAAAAGGGAGAAGACTCAAATCAATAGAATCAGAAATGAAAAAGGAGAAGTAACAACTGACACTGCAGAAATACAAAAAATCATGAGGGATTACTACAAGCAACTCTATGCCAATAAAATGGACAATCTGGAAGAAATGGACAAATTCTTAGAAAGGCACAAACTGCCAAGACTGAATCAGGAAGAAATAAATAGAAAATACAGACCAATCACAGGCACTGATATTGAAACTGTGATTAAAAATCTTCCAACAAACAAAAGCCCAGGACCAGAAGGCTTCACAGGTGAATTCTATCAAACGTTTAGAGAAGAGCGAAGACCTATCGAAGCTTCTCAAACTCTTACAAAACATAGCAGAGGGAGGAACACTCCCAAACTCATTCTACGAGGCCACCATCACCTTGATACCGAAACCAGGCAAGGATGTCACAAAGAAAGAAAACTACAGGCCAATATCAGTGATGAACATAGATGCAAAAATCCTCAACAAAATACAAGCAAACAGAATCCAACAGCACATTAAAAGGATCATACACCATGATCAAGTGGGGTTTATTCCAGGAATGCAAGGATTCTTCAATATACGCAAATCTATCAATGTGATAAACCATATTAACAAATTGAAGGAGAAAAACCATATGATCATCTCAATAGATGAAGAGAAAGCTTTCAACAAAATTCAACACCAATTTATGATAAAAACCCTGCAGCAAGTAGGCATAGAGGGAACTTTCCTCAACATAATAAAGGCCATATATGACAAACCCACAGCCAACATCATCCTCAATGGTGAAAAACTGAAAGCATTTCCACTAAGATTAGGAAAAAGACAAGGTTGCCCACTCTGACCACTCTTATTCATCATAGTTTTGGAAGTTTTAGCCACAGCAATCAGAGAAGAAAAGGTAATAAAAAGAATCCAAATCGGAAAAGAAGAAGTAAAGCTGTCACTGTTTGCAGATGACATGATACTCTACATAAAGAATCCTAAAGATGCTACCAGAAAACTACTAGAGCTAATCAATGGATTTGGTAAAGTAGCAGGATACAAAATTAATGCAAAGAAATCTCTAGCATTCCTATACACTAATGATGAAAAATCTGAAAGAGAAATTATGGAAACACTCCCATTTACCATTGCAACAAAAAGAATAAAATATCTAGGAATAAACCTACATAAGGAGACAAAAGACCTGTATGCAGAAAATTATAAGACACTGATGAAAGATATTAAAGATGATACAAATAGATGGAGAGATATACCATGTTCTTGGATTGGAAGAATCAACATTGTGAAAATGACTCTACTACCCAAAGCAATGTACAGATTCAGTGCACCCCCTATCAAACTACCACTGGCATTTTTCACAGAACTAGAACAAAAAATTTCACAAGTTGTATGGAAACACAAAAGACCCCGAATAGCCAAAGCAATCTTGCAAACGAAAAAGCGGAGCTGGAGTAATCAGGCTCCCTGACTTCAGACTATACTACAAGGCTACAGTAATCAAGACAGTATGGTACTGGCACAAAAACAGAAAGATAGATCAATGGTACTGGCACAAAAACAGAAAGATAGATCAATGGAACAGGATAGAAAGCCCAGAGATAAACCCATGCACATATGGTCACCTTACCTTTGATAAAGGAGGCAGGAATGTACAGTGGAGAAAGGACAGCCTCTTCAATAAATGGTGCTGGGAAAACTGGACAGGTACATGTAAAAGGATGAGATTAGATCACTCCCTAACATCATACAATAAAATAAGCTCAAAATGGATTAAAGACCTAAATGTAAGGCCAGAAACTATCAAACTCTTAGAGGAAAACATAGGCAGATGTTTATGTCACTCTATGACATAAATCACAGCAAGATCCTTTTTGACCCACCTCCTAGAGAAATGGAAATAAAAACAAAAATAAACAAATGGGACCTAATGAAACTTCAAATCTTTTGCACAACAAAGGAAACCATAAACAAGACCAAAAGACAACCCTCAGAATGGGAGAAAATATTTGCAAATGAAGCAACTGACAAAGGATTGATCTCCAAAATTTATAAGCAGCTCATGCAGCTCAATAACAAAAAAAAATAAACAACCCAATCCTAAAATGGGCAGAAGACCTAAATAGACATTTCTCCAAAGAAGATATACAGATTGTCAACAAACACATGAACGAATGCTCGACTTCATTAATCATTAGAGAAATGCAAATCAAAACTATAATTATATATCATCTCACACCAGTCAGAATGGCCGTCATCAAAAACTCTACAAACAATAAATGCTGGAGAGGGTGTGGAGAAAAGGGAACCCTATGGCACTGTTGGTTGGGATGTGAATTGGTACAGCCACTATGGAGAACAGTATGGAGGTTCCTTAAAAAACTAAAAATAGAGCTACCATATGACCCAGCAATCCCACTACTAGGCATATACCCTGAGGAAACCAGAATTCAGAAAGAGTCATGTACCAAAATGTTCATTGCAGCTCTATTTATAATAGCCCGGAGATGGAAACAACCTAAGTGCCCATCGGATGAATGGATGAAGAAGATGTGGCACATATGTACAATGGAATATTACTCAGCCATAAAAAGAAACGAAATTGAGTTCTTTGTAATGAGGTGGATAGACCTAGAGTCTGTCATACAGAGTGAAGTCAGTCAGAAAGAGAAAGACAAATACCGTATGCTAACACATATATATGGAATTTAAGGGAAAAAATGTCATGAAGAACCTAGGGGTAAGACAGGAATAAAGATACAGATCTACTAGAGCACGGAGTTGAGGATATGGGGAGGGGGACGGGTGAGCTGTGACAAAGTGAGAGAGAGGCATGGACATATATACACTACCAAACCTAAGGTAGATAGCTAGTGGGAAGCAGCTGCATAGCACAGGGAGATCAGCTCGGTGCTTTGTGACTGCCTGGAGGGGTGGGATAGGGAAGGTGGGAGGGAGGGAGACACAAGAGGGAAGAGATATGGGAACATATGTATATGTATAACTGATTCACTTTGTTATAAAGCAGAAACTAACACACCATTGTAAAGCAATTATACCCCAATATAGATGTTTAAAAAAAAAAGTAAGCTGATACAAAAGTAGAAAAAAAAATGTGACTTCAAAGTGGCAGCACTATTAGGAGTCAAGACTGTTGACACTTTCAAGCACCTCCCACTAAGTACTCTCCCAGTCAGTAAGAGCCAGAGCCTGCCAGTAACAGAACCAATGTTGAGCCACCAGTATGACATCATCCCTTAAGGAGTCTAACAATCCACTTGATTACTAAGTATTTTGAGTTCCACCCACCCAAGAAAATACAACATTTCATTGTGGCTGAGAGTAACATGCATTCTGGAAATAGGTTTGCTTTTCTTACCAATAGTGCCTCATCTAGTACTACCATTTGAGGACACAGATATTAAGTGGTAACTAGCATGAGATTCTGTACAATATAACCAAAGACTAAGGGAACCTTACAGAAAAGGAGATGTGATGGTGAGTACATTCCCTTGCGATACACTAATCATATTGGGTTGGCCAAAACGTTCGTTTGGTTTTTTTCTGTAAGATGCCTTTAGTAGCACTTAGCTGTCTTTAACTTCATTCGAGACAATTTTGTTAGATTATATTGTGACAGCTGTTATATCAGCATGCATTTAAGAAAAATTATGAAAATTGATGAATTTTTGTACAGCCATTTTAATACTGAAGATGGAAGAAAAAAAGCAATATTTTGGCACATTATGCTTTATTATTTCAAGAATGGTAAAACCACAACTGAAACGCAAAAAAAGATTTGTGCGGTGTATGAAGAAGTTGCTGTGATTGATCAAATGTGTCAAAAGTGGTTTGTGAAGTTTCATGCTGGAGATTTCTCGCTGGACTATGTTCCATGGATGGGTAGACCAGTTGAAGTTGGTAGTGATCAAATTGAGACATTAATTGAGAACAATCAACATTATACGATGTGAGAGATAGCCGACATACTCAAAATATTCAAATCAAGCGTTGAAAATCATGTGCACCAGCTTGGTTATGTTAATTGCTTTGATATTTGGGTTCCACATAAGTTAAGCCAAAAAAACCTTCTTGACTGTATTTCTGCATATGATTCTCTGCCAAAATGTAATGAAAAAGTTTCGTTTTTAAAACAAATTGTGGGAACTTCCCTGGTGGCGCAGTGGTTAAGAGTCCACCTGCCAATGCAGGGGCCACAGGTTCAAGCCCTGGTCCGGGAATATCCCACAGCCACAGAGCAACTAAGCCCATGCGCCACAACTACTGAGCCCATGCACCACAACTACAGAAGCTCGCATGCCTAGACCCCATGCTTCACAACAAGAGAAGCCACCACAATGAGAAGCCTGCACAGCACAACAAAGAGTTAGCTCCCGCTCACCACAACGAGAGAAAGCCCATGCTCAGCAACGAAGACTCAATGCAGCCAAAAAATAAATAATTAAAAAAAAATTGTGATGGACGATGAAAAGTGGATACTGTACAATAATGTGGAATAGAAGAGATCATGGGGCAAGCGAAATGAACCACCACCAACCACACCAAAGGCCGGTCTTCATCCAAAGAAGGTGATGTTGTGCATATGGTGGGATTGGAAGGGAGTCCTCTATTATGAGCTCCTTTGGAAAACCAAACGATTAATTCCAACAATTCCTACTCCCAATTAGACCAACTGAAAGCAGCACTCGATGAAAAGCATCCAGAATTAGTCAACAGAAAATGCATGATCTTCCATCAGGATAATGCAAGACCACATGTTTCTTTGGTGACCAGTCAAAAACTGTTACAGCTTGGCTGGGAAGTTCTGACTCATATGCTATATTCACCAGACATTGCAACTTCGGATTTCCACTGATTTCAGTCTTTACAAAATTCTCTTAATGGAAAAATTTTCAATTCCCTGGAAGACTGTAAAAGGAACCTCGAACATTTCTCTGCTCAAAAAGATAAAAAGTTTTGGGAAGATGGAAATGTGAAGTTGCCTGAAAAATGGCAGAAGGTAGTGGAACAAAAGGGTGAATACGTTGTTCAGTAAAGTTCTTGGTGAAAATGAAAAATGTTGTCTTTTACTTTAAAACCTAAGGCATATTTCAGCCAACCCAATATTACATACCATACCATGTAGAAGCAACCACCTTAATGGAGCATCAGAAAAACCTCTAGATGGCACAAATGAATTTCTGGTATGAAGATAACATCTAGTTAGGACAGGGCACTGTCCTTTAGTCATCTTAATCCAATGGCCATTTTATAGGGCTATATTACCAAGAGCTAGACCACTTGGTCCAGGGACCAAGGAGTGAAAGTAGGAGTGACCCCACTCATAAATATTCCCAGTAACTCACTTGGGGAATTTGAGCTTTCCACAACATATATACCTTATTGTGTCTAGAGATCTTGGTCCCCAGAATGGGGACACTTACACTAGAGTACAAATTAAGAAGGCCATTAAACTTAAATCTATGGCTTCTACCAGGTCACTTTGGAGTTCTAGTGCCAGATGGGTAAATACAAAACAGAGCTTTTATGCTGGCAAGGGTAAATGGCCTTGATCATTATGAGTAGGTAGGGCTGCTGCTACAAAAACCTTTAACACTCAGGTCTTTTTTTAAACTCACATACTATGTTTTTTTTCTCTAAATGAGCAAGAAACAGCAACCATGACCTGTTAAGTACTGAGAGTCTGAGTCAAATCACCAAGCAAGTAAGGTAGACCAACAGAAATGCTAGCAAAAAGGGAAGGGAAAAACTAAATTGGGGGTGGAGGAGAGAGATGATGAACATCAATTGTGGCCCTGCAACCAACTGAAGTGCTGAGTGCTATAGTTTGTACTATGAGTCCTCTTTTGAAAACTTTCCTGCAAATAACCAACCTATACATCCTGGAGATGTGCCTGGATGGAGTAAAGTTATTTTGAGAAATAAATGGTTCTGAGTGGTACGAGGAGTGAAACGTAGTGGATGCAACTGGTACCCATAGAATTTCCCTTTATTGGGTAGTGCGTCCCTCCCCCATCCTCTGTGAGCATTGGTTGATAACAACTCATATTTCCTACAAACAAGAAATGGGGTACACGGAAATTATCTGTACCAGAGACAGCCCCACAGGGTCCTGCTCAGTTTCACTAGTACCTATGGTACAATGCTAAATTAAATTGGACATATCAGGAATCCTTGATTTTTTCATGTTTTAACATAAATATTTTAATGTTTCACACATTTGCAACATGTTTGATGTAGGCTTGTGGATAATATTAATAACTTTATGGTAATACCTCTTTGGTTTCAGATAATTTTTATCATGAATGAAGTTTATTACACTCAAATGCTCTAATGTCGCCATCTATTGAAATGTAGTGAATTACATCCGTATGTTTACAAATGGTATAACAAACTTGCATTTCAGGAGTAAACCAAAGCTGAACTTGAAAAATTAACCTTTTCATACACTGAAGAATTTGGTTTGCTCATATTTTGCTAATGAAATTTGCATCTATGTTTATGAGTGTGATATGAATTTTTCTTTAATACATGGCCTATGATTGGTTATTTAAAAGTTATATTGTATTCATATAATGGGCTAGCATTTGTTCTTTATTCAATACTATTAAATAATTTGCATAAAAAATGAAAATTTGAAATTGTGAATAAATGATAGAAAGTAACCTAGACAAATATCTACACACAATACTTTATGTCATGATTTTAAAATAATTTTGTAATTTTTACACTAGGTAGGAATTTCTATTTTTATGATATAGTTTAGATAAATTTATACTTGTGGGATTAAGTGTAAAGTTATTTGTAATATTGAAACTGAGCAGGACCCTGTGGGGCCCTTCTGGGCACAAAAGCCTTTCTGTGTCCCTTATTTTTCATTTGTAGGGAATAGGCTTCCTTCATCCTCCTTGAACTTCCCTGAGTTCCAAAGTGCAGATTCAAGCTGCTGCTAGTCAGGGAAGGGAGGGAATGCAGAAACCAACGAGGAGCAGTCGAGAGAAATGAGTGCATATTTACAATAGCCAGGACATGGAAGCAACCTAAGTGTCCATTGACAGATGAATGGATAAAGAAGATGTGGCACATATATACAATGGAATACTACTTATCATAAAAAGAAGTGAAATTGAGTTATTTGTAGTGAGGTGGATAGACCTAGAATCTGTCAAACAGAGTGAAGTAAGTAAGAAAAACAAATACCATATGCTAACACATATATATGGAATCTAAAAAAAAATAGTTCTGAAGAACCTAGGGGGAAGACAGGAATAAAGATGCAGATGTAGAGAATGGACTTAAGGACACAGGGAGGGGGAAGGGTAAGCTGGGACGAAGTGAGAGAGTGGCATGGACATATATACACTACCAAACGTAAAATAGATAGCTAGTGGGAAGCAGCCGCATAGCACAGGGAGATCAGCTTGGTGCTTTGTGACTACCTAGAGGGGTGGGATAGAGAGAGTGGGAGGGAGATGCAAGAGGGAGGGGATATGGGGATATAAGTATACATATAGCTGATTCACTCTGTTATACAGCAGAAACTAGCACAACTTTGTAAAGCAATTATACTCCAATAAAGATGTTAAAAAAATAAATTAAAAAAAGAGAGCGACAATAGTGCAGGCTTGGGGCAAGGTCCTGGTTCCTCCTCAAGGGATATACATAACACTGTCTTTGAGTTTTTCTGGAGGAACTAAGGCCCCCACTCAGATGAAGGATGGTAACTTCATGTTGAGCACAAGATTCCTGGAACATCACCCTGTTACCTCACCATCAAACAATCAAAGGTCAAACTCCCTGCAGTCTTCACCCCAAATGTTGCCTCATCAGCATTTACAAATAATTTTTATTCTTCATAATTTTAAACTTGTTTATTAATTTCAATTAATAATTCCATAGGGATGTCTATTTATTTTGACCTTATAAAGAATGAAGTCCTTGTTCATTCTCTTTATTTTATCCTTGTTTTATATCTCAATAATTTCTGATTTCCTATTTTTTAAATTGACTGTTCTAAACTTTTGGGTTTATTCTATTTGCTTTTGAAACTGAGCAGGACCCTGTGGGGTTCTCCTGGGCATAAAAGGCTTTCTGTGTCCCGTTTCTTGTTTGTAGGAAATGGTTTCTTTCAGCCTCCTTGACCTTCCCTGAGTTCCAAAGGGCAGATTCAAACAGTTGTTAATCAGGGAAGGGAGGAAATGCAGAAACAATGGAGGAACAGTCAAAAAACAATAGTGCAGCCTTGGGGAAGGGTCCTGGTTCTTCCTCAAGAAATATAAATAACAATATTTTTGAGCTCTTCTACACAACTAAGGCCCCCACCCAGGTGGAGGATGGCAACATCAGGCTAAGCACAAGATTCCTGGAGCACCACCCTGCTACCTCCCCACCAACCCATCAGACAAAAGTCACACACCCTGCAGCTGTCACCCCAAATTCTGCCTATAAAAACTTTTCCCCCAAAACCATCAAGGAGTTCAGGGTTTCTGACCACGAGCCACCCATTCTCCTTGCTTGGCCCTGCAATAAACCTTTCTCTGCTCCAAATTCTGACGTTTCAGTTTATTTGGCTTCAACATGCATCAGTTTATTTGGCCTCACTAGTTGTGGCGCATGGGTGCACGGTCACTTAATCCCAAATGACCTTAGCTTGGCAACACTTTTTCTAACTTCAAAACTGGATATTTAGCTCTCTGATATTCAACCTTCTTTTGTACTTATATAAGCATTTAATACTATACATTTCTTACTAATTCCAGCATTAGCAGCATTCCATCTCTTAATATCTAATATTTTATCATTCACCTTATAATTACCTTATAATTTTTATTACAATTTCTTCTTTTATTACAATTTCTTCTTTGACACATTGGTATTTTAGAAATGCCTTTTAATATTTCCAGTTGCTGTTGTCATTTATGTTTCTGGTTATATTTTTACAGATTTATAGAAGGAGTTCCTTCAGTTTCTATATCTATATATATATTCTAAATTTAATTAATATTTCTTTCTGAGAAATGCAAGTATATTCAGATTATTAGCTCCAACCTGTTTCCATGATTTATGTCCTTTTGTACTACAGAATTTTCATTCTTTTTATTATGTTGATATTGATACTATGAATTTGTACAGTCAGTATTTTTAAATTTACCTCTGAGTTCACCATTATTTAATGTTCAGTATTTCTTAGCTCACCATATGTATCTTTTTCTGGGATTATTTATTTATTTATTTTTATAAATTTATTTTATTTCATTTATTTTATTTTTGGCTGTGTTGGGCCTTCATTGCTGCCCATGGGCTTTCTCTAGTTGCGGTGAGTGGGGGCTGCTCTTCGTTGTGGTGTGTGGGTTTCTCATTGTGGTGGCTTCTCTTGTTGTGGAGCACAGGCTTTAGGCAGGTGGGATTCAGTAGTTGTGGCACATGGGCTCAGTAGTTGTGGCTTGCAGGCTCTAGAGTGCAGGCTCAGTAGTTGTGGTGCACGGACTTAGTTGCTCTGCGGCACGTGGGATCTTCCCAGACCAGGGCTCAAACCCGTGTCCCCTGCATTGGCAGGCAGATTCTTTTTTTTTAAATTAATTAATTAATTTATTTTTGGCTGTGTTGGGTCTTCGTTGATGCACGTGGGCTTGTTCTAGTTGCAGTGAGTGGAGGCTACTCTTCATTGTGGTGCATGTGCTTCTCATTGCAGTGGCTTCTCTTGTTGCAGGGCACGGGCTCATGGCACATGGGCTCAGTAGTTGTGGCTCACGGGCTCTGGAGCGCAGGCTCAGTAGTTGTGGTGCACGGGCTTAGTTGCTCTGCAGCATGTGGGATCTTCCCAGACCAGGGCTTGAACCCGTGTCCTCTCCATTGGCAGGCAGATTCTTAACCACTGCACCACCAGGGAAGTCCTGGCATGCAGATTCTTAGCCACTGAGCCACCAGGGAAGTCCCATTGGGATTATTTTTATATGCCCTCAAATAAGCATATAAAATTTCCTTTAGTGATGGACTATTGAGAGTAAACACATTCAGTTATTTTCAGAAAGTATTTTTACCATCTTTCTTGGAATGGTTTTCCTGGGTATATAATTCTAGTTTGACAGTATATTTTCCTAGCTCTTTGAAGGTATAATTCTACTGTCTTCTGGTTCCATTGTGGTTTTGCTAAGTTATCTGTAAGCAGAAGTATGATATTCAACCAGATATCCCAAATAAATATAAAAATAAAATACCTGATTTATAGTGATTTTTATTGAATATTAGATAATTTTCATTTTCATGGCTGTGTTGTAAAACAAGCTATCAATATGACACCCTGAATATGTAGTTGGAAAGATATATGGAAAATGGAATTCCTTGTTGTTTTTAGACAAATGGTTTCATTTCATTCAGGATGACTTTTTTAAAGTATAGTTCTTTCTTTCTGATTTGCTCCCACTCCCACTCTTCTTTCCACCAGTATTACATTTTATTCCATTCTTCTCCACCAACCTGTGTAACCCAGAAACTGATTCCCTCTAAAACCGAGTTCCTCTGCAGAGTTCCTGATTAACCTCTCTACCCAAAATGTTATTCCCTTACTTGTCCGTACCTGCCCTGCTCAAGATAGAGGAGTATTAAGGAAAAGGGGGGATTGAAACAAATCAGGACCCTGTGTGCCCTCCCAGGTACAAATCCTTTCTGTGTCCCCCCTTCTCTTGTTTGTAGGGAACAGGCTTTAGCCTCTTGACCTTCCCTGAGTTTCAAAGGGCAGATTCAAGCAGTTGATAATTAGGGAAGGGAGGGAATGGAGAAACAAAGGAGGAGCAGTCAGGAAACAATAGTGCAGACTTGGGGCAGGGTCCTGGTTCCTCCTCAAAGGATATGCATAGCAGTATCTTTGAGTTCTTCTGTAAGAACTAAGGCCTACAGCCAGGTGGAGGATGACAACTTTGGCTGAGCACAAGATTCCTGGAACATCACCCTGCTACCTCACCACCAACCAATCAGAAGAAAGTCAAACAACACCCTGAAGCGCTTACACTAAATTCTGCCTATAAAAACTTCTCCCCAAAAGCCATCAGGGAGTTCGGCTTTTGTGAGCACGAACCACCAGTTCTCCTGGCTCGGCCCTGAAATGAACCTTTCTCTGCTCCAAACTGATGTTTCAGTTTGCTTGGCCTCACTGCCTTGGGCACATGAACTGGTGTTCCACAGCAACCCCCACGGTATGTAACCTTCTGTACTTTTTTCCAAGTGTTTATAATCATGTAAAAAAGCATATTCATTTATATATGTACACACAAATGTGCATAGACATATATATGGGAAAGTGCCACTGTTTTGTTTACCATAAAAATAGACTGTACTACAAAGACTCCTCTGAATTTTCCATTTCTATCTTGATAATATTTTGGGAAAATAAAACTAAGCTAATGAAGAAAAAATGTACGCATAATTTATTCAACAATTTCTTCATTGATGATGATTACATATTTTCAGTCTTTTTCCCCTAACAAAATGAGGCTATAAATATCCTTGAAAGTCAAACAAAATAAACAAAAAATAAAATAAGAATGACCCAGCAATTCCACTCCTGGGTATATATCTGAAAAAACCAAAACACTAATTCGAAAAGATACATGCACTCCAATGTTCATAGCAGCATTATTTACAATTGCCAAGATACGAAAGCAAACTAAGTGTCCATCAACAGATGAATGGATGAAGAAGATGTGGTATATATATACAGTGAGATACTACTCAGCCATAAAAAAGAACAAAATTTTTCCATTTGCAGAAAACTAGTGAATATAACAAAAGATAAGCAGATTAACAGATATAGGGAACTAGTGGTTACCAGTGGGGAGAGGGAATGAGGAAGGGGCAAGGTAGGGGTAAGGGAACAAGAGGTACAAACTATTAGGTGTAGAATAAACTACAAGGATATTTTGTACAATGTGAAGAATTTAGCCAATATTTTATAATAAGTATAAATGGAGTATAAACTTTAAAAATTATGACTCACTCACTATATTGTACATCTGTAACATAATATTGCAAAGCAACGATACTTCAGTTTAAAAAATAGAGATGTTGATTCTTTTTTTTTTTTTTTTTTTTTTGGCTGTATGCAGGCCTCTCACTGTTGTGGCCTCTCCCGTTGCGGAGCACAGGCTCCGGACGCGCAGGCTCAGTGGCCATGGCTCACGGGCCCAGCTGCTCTGCGGCATGTGGGATCTTCCCGGACCGGGGCACGAACCCGTGTCCCCTGCATCAGCAGGTGGACTCTCAGCCACTGTGCCACCTGGGAAGCCCAAGATGTTGATTCTTAATACTCCAACTGGGAATAGGGGCCCTCAGCTTAGAGATCCTTAAATAAATAGTGATTTCTCTCCTCATCTCTCTCCACATCTCTCCTCTTTGACAAGGAAGGACAACAGCTCTTTCTTATTTAGCTGCCTATCACTAGAGAGCCCTATTGTGCTAATTAAGAACCAGTTGACTGAAAGGGTCAGTTGAGCCCTAAGAGCTGGGAAGCATTCCTTCTTCAACTTAATTGTCCTCCCTCCCCACATTTTCCCTGGTAATTCTGTCTCTCCTTCACACTAGATCTATCAAAAATATCTAAGACACTTGATTAAAATGAAGATTCTAGAGACCTACTGAATCAAGCTTCTAGGCATGAGGCTCAAGTACCTGTTTTTACTACAAACCCTGCAAGTGGACACAGCTGTAACACATAACCCAAGGATTTATCAGGAGAAAACAACTGAATAGGTCCCTGAGACAGGAAGGGTGGACTAGAATCACTCAAAAAGATTCACTACCTGGATGAAAAATTACTCTGATGCTACCAAAAATGAACTGAAACCCAAAATGCCATATCACTTTTACTGAATACATGCTGAAGCCCAAGGGAAAATGTCACTTTTCACCAGTGCTCCTATGATCTGACAATTCAAGCTGTCCCCTGTGCTCTGAATCCTTTAAAAGCATCTTCTCTAGAAAACATATGTCCCAAGCTCCAGGAAATCCGCAGAAGTTATCCACATCTGCCTGAAACTGCTCAGAGAGGTCACAGTGGATGCACCTATCCATTCAGAGAAACATCCATCAGGAGAAGCGGTGATCTTGATGGGAGTTCCTCTGAAGGCCAGCTGTTCCAGTTCTTTCATAAGTCTTTTCTCAAGCCCAGGGAAGAGAGTGGTGCCCCCAGACAGCACAATTTCTTCAAAAAGATTTTTCTGGATGTTGGTGTCACACTTCATAATGCTGCTGGAGACCATTTTTGATAGTCCTGGGTTGTGGACACCCAGCCAGTCAGGCGCAAAAAGAATCTCAGGTACCTGGTACAGCTGATCCCCAAGGTGGATGACATTTCCATCTGGTAGTTTGTATTTTCTCAGGACTTCCTCTGGCTTCTTATGAAGTTCATTCTCTGGCTCTAAGGCCACATAGCACAGCGTCTCTTTTATGTCATCCACTAAGGCCTTGTTGAGTATGCAAGGGTAATTACACCCACTAGCCAGGAGGAGTTGGGTGAGGTGCTCTGTGATGTCTCTCTCCGCCACATAGAGTTTGGTGATGGCATGAGGAAGGGAGTAGCCCTCAAAAATGGGGACAGTGCAAGTGATCCCATTACCACTGTCCACCACTAAGCCCATGACAGAGGCAGAGGTATACAGTGCTATGACCACGTGGTTGGACAGGTAGAAGGCAGGCACAATGAAGGTCTCAAACATCACTTCTACTGTCTTCTCTCGAGTCTCCCTTGGCTTCAAGGAGGGCTCAGTCATGAGCACAGGTTGTCAACAGGGTTTTACTCCCAGCTCCCACTCAAAAAGATACTTCCAGAGTTTTTACATGTCATTCCATCTTGTTACCAGTCCACGTTCAATGGGATAGTGCAAATGCAAGGCTCCATACTTGAACAGGGCTTTTCCCCCCACAGTGTAATTTTTCTGATTGGATTCTGGTAAAGCCATGTTGAATTTAGAATGCCCCATGACAGAACTGATGACATGATGGTTCCCAGTCTCTCCAGACATGCCTACTTTGCAGAGTCCTGATCCACTGGCAAAAATTACAGCTGGAGTATCTAATGCATATGGGTTAAACATGTCTGCAGCGCGCTCTTCTGACCTTCACCAAAATAAAGAAAGAACATGGCCACTTTGTGAGATAATAGGTACCTCTGGAAGTTTAACAGCCACAGGATTCCAAAGTTCTTAGGTTGTCACTAAAGCAGAGCAAGCAGGCTGTCCCCTAACCCCATCCTCAACCCATGAATGCTGTCCCTTTTCAAGCAGCACAGGGCCTGCTGAGGCAATTTCAGTGATGACTGCTCACTATGTAATAAAGTAGCCGAGGCAACAATTGTTCTCAGAGGGCATCAGAGGATGTTTAAGGGGTGGGGTCTCTGAGCCGCCAGTACTCCTAGCTTGGTGATACTTGAAACAGAGGAAGGCAAACCATACCTCTGAACAGCTTTTGATAAGTCTGTGAACATGAAGCAAAGGCTTAGGCTTAGAATCTAATGAAGCGGCCCAGCTGTGAGGTTGTCCCAGAAAGCTGACTTCTATACTCAGCTGAGCTGCTGTTTGTGGGATGACAATTATACCCTTTCCTTTGCTAAGGGAAGGAACTAATCACCAGACACAGGTTCAGATTGGAGTAAAGATGCCAACAATCCACTTCCAGAGGTGGTCAGAACACCCTTTCTTTTATTCCCCCTTATATCTGTTTTGTTTTAAAACAGATTTATTAAGATAAATTTCATATACAATACATTCACCCATTTATGTAGTACATTTCCATGAATTTCAATATATTCAACTATGTACAAACATTACAAAAGTCAAGTTTAGAACATTTTCTTTACTTCAAAAAGAAACCCTGCACCTTTTAGCTATCACCCTCTTTGGGCCATCCTCATGAGCCCTAAACTCCACTAATAATATTTTTGTTGTCTCTATAGACTTATCTCTTCTGCATTTTTCACTTAAATAGAATTATATATGTGACCTTTCATGTCTGGCTTCATTCATTTAGCATACTTTATTCAAAGTTCTTCCATTTGAATATAATTTTATTTTACCTATTCTACACCATAACATTTTTCACAGTATTTATTTATAATCCTTATTTATTTCTGTAAGGTTGGTAGTAATATCCCCTTTACTTTTTTGAACTTTTAAGAGAACTGTTTTTTGGTTTCATTGATTTCTCTATCGTTTTTCTATTCTCTATTTCAATAATTCCTGCATTTTTTAAATCACTTTATTCCTTTTTAAAAAAATTTATTTTATTTATTTATTTTTGGCTGTGTTGGCTCTTTGTTGCTGCGCACTGGCTTTCTCTAGTTGCGGTAAGTGGGGGCTACTTTCGTTGTGGTGCACGGGCTTCTTGCTGCAGAGGCTTCTCTTGCTGTGGAGCATGGGCTCTAGGCATGCGGGTAGTAGTTGTGGCACATGAGCTCAGTAGTTGTGGCTCACGGACTCTAGAGCACAGGCTCAGTAGTTGTGGCTCATGGGCTTAGTTGCTCTGAGGCATGTGGGATCTTCCCGGACCAGGGCTTGAATCCGTCTCCCCTGTATTGGCAGGAGGATTCTTAACCACTGTGCCACCAGAGAAGCCCCCCTTTTATTCCTTTTGCTTGCTTCAGTTTGCTTTTCTTTTTCCAGTGTGTTAAGTTTGAAGGTTAGACTATTGATGTAAAATTTTTCTTCTTTTTTTAAAATACAGACTGAGATGATTCATTTTATTTGTCAACTTGGCTAAGCTATTGTGCCCAGTTGTTTGGTCAAACACTAGTCTGGACATTACCATGAAAGTATTGTGTTTATGTGATTAACATTTAAAATCAGTTGGCTTAAATAACAGAGATTAACATCCATAAGGTGTGTGAGCCCCATCCAACCAGATGAAGGCCTTCAAAGCAAAACTGAAGTTTCTGGGAGAAGCAGGAATTCTGCCTCCATACTGTAACATAGAAAACCTGCCTGAATTTCTAGCGTGCTGGTCAGCCGTATAAATTTCAAACTCAAGACTGTAACGTTATTATGGTAATGTGTCACCTTGACTTGGCTAAGAGATGCCCAGATATCTTGTAGAACATGATTTCTGAGTGTGTCCATAAGGGTGTTTCTAGTAGACATTAGCATTTGAATTGGTAGATTGAGTAAAGAAGTTCAGCCTCACCAATGCAAATGGGAAGTATTCAAACTGTTCAAGGCCCTGGACAGAACCAAAAGACAGAGGAAGGACAAATTTGCTCTTGGTGTCTCCGGGATACCCATCTGTGGACATCGGACATGGGTACTCCTGGGTCATGGGTCTTCAGACTTGGACCAGGACTTTCACCATTGACTCCCCTGGTTCCCAGGTATTCAGGTGTGTACTGGAACTATATCACCAGCTTTCCTGGGCCTCCAGGTTACAGCTGGCAGTTGATGGGACTTCTCAGTATACAAAACGGCATGAGTAAATATCTTTTTATCTATCATCTATTCTATTCTATTCTATTCTATTCTATTAGTTTTGTTTTTCTGGAAAACCCTGACGAACACAAACATCAACTCTTCTTTTTTTTAGCTTTTTTGAGGTATACTTAATATACATTTGCTCTGGTGATCAGTGATCACTGATCTTTGATATTACTATTGTAATCGTTTGGGGCACCACAAATCGTGTCCTTATAAGAAGGCAAAATTAGTAAATGTATATGTTTTGACTACTCTGTTGACCAGCTGTTCACTGATCTCTTTCCTGGAGCCTCCATATTCTCTGCAACACAACAATATTGAAATTAGGTCAACTGATAACCGTACAATGACCTCTAAGTGTTGAAGTGAATGGAAGAGTCACACAACTCTCACTTTAAATCAAAAGCTAGAAATGATTAAGCTCAGTAATGAAAGCATGGCAAAAGCTGAGATAGGTTGAAAGTTAGGCCTCTGGCACCAAACAGCCAAGTTTTGAGTGCAAAGGAAAAATTCTTGAAGGAAGTAAAAAGTGCTGCTCCAGTGAATACACAAATGATAGGAAGGCAAAATAGCCTTATTGCTGTCATGAAGAAATTTATAGTGGTCACGAGAGAAGATCAAACCAGCCACAACATTCCCTTAAGCCAAAGCCCAATCCACAGTAAGGTCCTAATTCTCTTCAATTCTATGAAGGCTGAGAGAGGTGAGGACACTCTAGAAGAAAAGTTTGATGCTAGCAGAGGTTGGTTCATGAGATTTAAGGAAAGAGGCCATCTCCATAACAACAAAGTAGAAGGTGAAGCAGCAAGTTCTGATTTAGAAGCTGCAGCAAGTTATCTAGAACATCTAGCTAAGATAATGAAGGTGGCTACACTAAACAACCGGTTTTCAATGGAAATGAAACAGCCTTCTATTGGAAGAAGATGCCAGCTAGGACTTTCACAGTGAGAGAGCAGTCAGTGCTGGCTTTAACTCTTAAAAAGACAAGCTGATTCCCTTGTTAGGGGCGAATAAGTTGAAGCCAAAGCTCATTTACCATTTAGAAAATTCTAAGGCCCTTAAGAATTATGCTAAATCTTCTCTGCCTGTGCTCTATGGAACAACAAAGTCTGGATGACAGCACATCTGTCTACAACATGGTTTACTGAATATTTTAAGCCCACCATTGAGATCTACTGCTCAGAAGAAAAAATTCCTTTAAAAGTATTACTGCTCATGGATCACCCAAGAGCTCTGATGAAGATGTACAACAAGATTAATGTTGTTTTCATGCCTGATAACATAACACCCATTCTGCAGGTCATGGTTGAAGGAGTTATTTTGACTTTCAAGCCTTATTATTTAAGAAATACATTTTGTAAGGCTATAGCTGCAATAGATAGTGATTCCTCTGATGGATCTGGACAAAGTACATTGAAAACCTTCTGGAAAAGATTCACCATTCTAGGTACCATTAAGAGGATTATGTGATTCATGGGAAGGGGTCAAAATATTAACATTCACAGGAGTTTGGAAGAATTTGATTCCAACCCTCATGGATGAATTCTCTGTGAATAAATTGCTATCAAACAGCACTGCATGCTACAGAGAAATTTTTCATGAAAGGAAGAGTCAAATGATGTGGCTAACTTCATTATTGTATTATATTGAGAAATTGCCATCACAGCCCTTAATCAAACACTACACTAATTAGCAGCCATGAACACCTAGGCAAGAACCTTCACCAGCAAAAAGATCATAACTTGCTGAAGGCTCAGGTGATGGTGAGCATTTTTTTGCAATAAAGAATTTTTCAATTATGGTATATGTATTTTTTTAGACATAATGCTATTGCACACTTAATAGACTACAGTATAGTGAAAACAAAACTTACATGCACTGGGAAATGAAAAATTTTGTGTGATATTTGCTTTATTGTGGTGGTATGGAACTGAACCTGCAAAATCTCCAAGGTATGTCTGTATAATTTATTTATGTATTTATTTTTATCTTTTAATTTTATTGAAGTATAGTTGATTTCCAATATCATGTTAATTTCAGGTGTACGGCACAGTGATTCAGTTTTATATATATATATATATATATATATATATATATGTCTATAAATATATATATTTTCTTTTTCAGATTCTTTTCCCTTAAAGGTTATTACAAAATATTGAGTATAGTTCCCTGTGCTATGCAGTAGATCCTTGTTGGTTATCTATTTTATATATAGTGATGTGTATATGTTAATCCCAACCTCCTAATTTATCCCTCCCCCATCTTTGGTAACCATAGCCTGTTTTCTATATCTGTGGATCTATTTCTGTTCTGAAAATAAATTCAGTTATATTTTTTCAGATTCCACAGAAAAGAAATATCATGATATTTGTCTTTCTCTGTCTGGTTTACTTCACTTAGTATGATATCTAGGTCCATCCCTGTTGCTGTAAATGGCATTATTTCATTCTTTTTTATGGCTCAGTAATATTCCATTGGATATACATAATATACCACATGTTCTTTATCCATTCCTCTGTCAACGGACATTTAGGTTGCTTCCATGTCTATTGTAAATAATGCTGCAATGAACATCGGGGTGGATATATATTTTAGAATTAGAGTTTTCTCCAGAGATTATCATAGTAAGTGAAGTAAGTCAGACAGAGAAAGACAAATAACATATGATATTGCTTATATGTGGAATCTAAAAAAAATAATACAAATGAACATATTTACAAAACAGAACCACTCACAGACTTAGAGAATGAACTTATGGTTATCAGAGGGAAAAGGGTGGAGGGATATATTGGGAGTTTGGGATTGGTAATGTACACACTACTATATTTAAAATAGATTACCAACAAGGACCTACTTTACAGCACAGGGAACTCAGCTCAATATTCTCTAATAACCTAAATGGGAAAATAAATTAAAAAAGAATGGATACTTTTATGGGTCTGACTGAATTACTTTGCTAACTAACACATAATTGTTAATCAGTTACATTACAATATAAAATTAAAATTTAAAAAGTAAAAGAATAAAAAAAAAGATATGCCACACTAAAACTAATCAAAAGTAGTCTGGAGTGGTTAAATTAATATCAAAGTGTATGTCAGAGCAATGACTATTACCAGGGACAAACAGGGACATTTCATTATGATAAAGGGGTCAATTCACCAAAAGTACATAACAGTTCTAAATATTTATGTACCTTACAGCATACTCTGAAAATACATGAAGCAAAACCTGATAGAACTATGAGGACAAACAAGTTTAGTCAGAGATTTGAATACTTGTACAATGCTATCAACTAACTTGGCCTAACTAGTGGCATTAAAAAAACACTCTACCAAACAGCAATAGAATACACATTCTTTTCAAGTGCACCCAGTACACTGAACAAGATAGACCATATTTGGGGCCATAAAACAAGTCTAAACTAAATTTGAGAAGATTCAAAGTATATTTTCTGGTTGCAATGGAAACGAATTAGAAATCAAAAGCAAAAAGATATCTGGGAAATCTCCAAATATTTCAGAACTAAATAACACATTCTAAATAACCCATGGATCAAAAGAGAAATTAGAAAGTATTTTTAACTGAATTGAACTGAAAACACAACACACTAAAATTTGTGGATGCAGCTAATGCAGTACACAGAGGGAAATTTATAAAACTAAAATGCTTATATTACACACAAAAAAACTGTCAAATCACTGACCTCAGCTTCCACTTCAAGAAACTAGGAAAATAAAAACAAATTAAAAAAAAATGTCTCCATATATATGTCCCTGAGTGGGGTTGCTGGATCATATGGTAACTCTATTTTTAGTTTTTTAAGGAACCTCCATACTGTTCTCCATGGTGGCTGTTCCAATTTACATTCCTACCAACAGTGTAGGAGGGTTCCTTTTTCTCCAACATTTATTATTTGTAGACTTTTCTCATGATGGCCATTCTGACCAGAGTGAGGTGATATCTCATTGTAGCTTTGATTTGCCTGTCTCTAATAATTAGTGACGTTGAGCATTTTTTATGTGCCTGTTGGCCATCTGTATATCTTCTTTGGAGAAATGTCTGCTTAGGTCTTCTGCCCATTTTTGATTGGATTGTTTGTTTTTCTGATATTGAGCTGTATGAGCTGTTTGTATATTTTGGAAATTAATCCCTGTGATTGCATCATTTGCAAATATTTTCTCCCATTTGTAGGTTGTCTTTTTGTTTTGCTTATGGTTTCCTTTGCTATGCAAAAGCTTTTAAGTTTAAATAGGTCCCATTTGTTTATTTTTGTCTTTATTTACGTTACTCAAGGAGACGGATCTAAAAAGATATTGCTGCCTTTTATGTCAAAAAGTGTTCTGGCTATGTTTTCCTCTATGAGTTTTATAGCACCTGGTCTTACATTTAAGACCTGGTCTTTAATCCATTTAATTAGGTCTTTAATCCATTTCAAGTTTATTTTTGTATATGGTGTTAGAGAATGTTCTAATTTAATTTTTTTACATGTAGCTCTCCAGTTTTCCCAACACAACTTATTGAAGAGACTGTCTTTTCTCCATTGTATACTTTTGCCTCCTTTGTCATAGATTAATTGACCATAGGTGCATAGGTTTATTTCTGGGCTTTCGATCCTGTTCCATTGATCTATATGTCTGGGTTTTCTTTTTTTTTTTGCCAGTACCATACTGTTTTGATTACTGTAACTTTGTAGTATAGTCTGAAGTCAGGAAGCCTGATTCCTCCAGCTCCATTTTTCTTTCTCAAGATTTTTTTGGCTATTCAGGGTCTTTTGTGTTTCCATACAAATTAAAAAAATTTTTTGCTCTAGTTCTTTGAAAAATGCTATTGGTAATTTGATAGGGATTGCATTGAATCTGTAGATTGCCTTTTGTAGTATAGTCATATTATCAATGTTGATTTTTCTAATCCAAGAGCACAGTGTATCTTTCCATCTGTTTGTGTCATCTTCAGTTTCTTTCATCAGTGTCTTATAGTTTTCAGAGTACTGGTATTTTGCCTTCATAGGTAGGTTTATTCCTAGGTATTTTATTCCTTTTGATGCATGGTAAATGGAATTGTTTCCTTAATTTCTCTTTCTGATATTTCATTGTTAGTGTATAGAAATGCAAGAGATTTCTGTGTATTAACTTTGTATCCTGCAATTTTACCAAATGTACTGATAAGCTCTAGTAGTTTTCTGGTAGCATATTTACAATTTTCTATGTATAGTATCATGTCATCTGCAAACAGTGACAGTATTACTTCTTCTTTTCCAATTTGGATTCCTTTTCTCTCTTTTTATTCTCTGATTGCTGTGGCTAGGAGTTCCAAAATTATGTTGAATAAAAGTGGCAAGAGTGGGCATCCTTGTCTTATTCCTGGTCTTCGAAGAAATGTTTTCAACTTTTCACCATTGAGTATGATGTTAGCTGTCGGCTTGTCATATATGACCTTTATTACACTGAGTTATGCTCCCTCTATGTCCACTTTCTGGAGAGTTTTTATCATAAGTGGATGCTGAATTTTATCAAAAGCTTTTAATGCATCTATTGAAATGGTCATATGGTGTTTATTCTTCAGTGTGTTAATGTGGTGTATCACACTGATTGATTTGTGGATACTGAAAAAGCCTTGCATCCCTGGGATAAGTCCCAGTTGATCATGGTGTATAATCCTTTGAATGTATTGTTGGATTTAGTTTGCTAATATTTTGTTGAGAATTTTTACATCTCTGTTCCTCAGGGACATTGGTCTGTAGTTTTCTTTTTTGTGGTATCTATTTCTGGTTTTGTATCAGAGTGATGGTGGCCTCATTGAGAATGAGTTTGGGAGTGTTCCTTCCTCTGCATTTTTTTGCAATAGTTTCAGAAGGAAAGGTGTTAACTCTTCTTTAAATATTTTGTAGACTTCACCTGTGAAGCCATCTGGTTCTGGACTTTGGTTTGTTGGAAATTTTTAAATCACAGTTTCAATTTCAGTACTTGTGATTGGTCTGTTCATATTTTCTGTTTCTTCCTGGTTCAGTCTTTGGAGATTGTACCTCTCTAAGAATTTGTCCAATTCTTCTACGTTGTCCATTTTATTGGCAGATAGTTGCTTACAGTGGTCTCTTAAAAGCTTTTGTATTTCTGTGGTGTTGTTTGTAACTTCTCCTTTTTCATTTCTCATTTTATTGATTTGGGCCCTCTCCCTTTTTTTCTAATGAGTCTGGCTAAAGGTTTATCAATTTTGTTTATCTTTTCAAAGAACAAGCCTTTGGTTTCATTGATCTTTTCTATTGTTTTCTTAGTCTCTATTTCATTTATTTTCACTGTGATATTTTTTATTCCTTTCCTTCTACTAACTTTGGGTTTTCTTTGTTGAACAAATATTTTTTGCTGTTTTATATTTATTGTTTTCATTAGTCAATTGATGTCTTTCATAAATTCAAGAAGGTTCTTAGGTAATTTTTCTCAATATTGCTTTTTACCATTTTCTCTCTCTATAGTATTCATATTAACAATACTTGAACTTCAATTTAATTCTCAATTTAATTTTATCTATTGCAGTTGCAGCCTCTTTCTATGTTGCTTTCTGTTTAACTTCTGTTTTCACTTCATTAATGTTTGTGTAGCAGTGTAAATTTAGTTATCACATCAACTGCATGTCTAATATTATTTTACTTCCAATATCAATAATCATTTATCATTTCTATCTAAAAGTTTTTTCTTTCCTTTTCAAAACTGCTTCATCATTTTCAGTGGTCACTTATTCATTCATCACACATTTAAATATTGACTTAATTTACTTAAACATATCATGTTTTTATTTCATATACTGTAGCATACAATTGCAAATTATGCAGTGTTTTAGGCCGAATACTGGGATTTATCTTCTGATTCTAACTGACTCTTGCTTATTTAGACATGAGTCTTAATATTCTAGTGATATTTTTATTACAAAATAATGTTCTTGGCCTTTCATCTGTAAGAATTCTTTGAGGTCTGTATTTAATGTGAATTACACTAGAGAGAATGTGCTACTATAAAGGATCAGTTTAAACTAAAATTTTGACTCTGGGATTTATAAGCCATGTAGGTTCACTGAATCCTGTTCCTACCTCTACAAGTGTAGAATATGTTTAGGACTTCTTAGGATAAGTTGTTCTACTCCAAAACCAGTATTCCCATCAATTTTCATAAGCCTTTCAGTGTTCACTATCTACTCATGATAGTAATTTACTTCACTTTATTCTTTCCACTCTAAATATGGAAGATTACAGTTATTAGTTTTACCCAACGAAAGGAATCTTTTTCCAATAATTATCTGTCTACTACATTAACTGAATAGATACATCAGTGCCCACACATGAAAAGAATGTACACTTTACAGAACTTTTGTAATAAATATCACTAAACAACCAGTAACAACAACACAATCAGCAAAGAGTGACAAAAAAAACACCTTAAAGTGGAGAAACAATCTGATTTCCATAGCTGCCACGTTGTAATATTAAATATGAAGAGATAAAAAGGCAAGCCACAGACGTGGAGAAAATGTTTGCAAAACACGTGGCTGATAAAGGACTGTTATCCAAGATATTCAAAGAACTCTGAAAACTCAACAGTAAGAAAACAACCTGATTAAAAAATGCAACAAAGATCTTAACAGACATCTTACCAAAGATATACAGATGTCAAATAGTGTATAAAAAATGCCCACATCATGTCATCATGGAAATGCAAATTAAAGCAACATGAGATACCACTACGCACCTGTTAGAATGGCCACAATCCAGAACACTGGAAACACAAAATGATCGTGAGAATATGGAGCAACAGGAACTCTCATTTACTGCTGGTGGGAATGAAAAATGATACAGGAAGTTTGACAGTTTGGTAGTTATTTTTACAAAACTAAACACACTCTTATGAAATCCAGCAATCTTGCTTCTCGGTATTTATCAAAGAGAAATGAAAACTTGTGTTCACACAAAAACCTGCACATGGATATTTAGAGCAGCTTTATTTATAACTGCCAAAATGTGGAAAGAACAAAGATGTTCTTCAGTAGGTGACTGGATAAATACATTATGTTACATCCAATCAATGGAATAGTTTTCAATGCTAAAAATAAATGAGCTGTCAAGTCATGAAAAGACATGGAGAAAACTTATGTGCATATATTACTAAGTGAAAGAAGCTGATCTGAAAAGGCTACATATTGTATGAGTCTAACTATATGACATTCTGGAAAAGGCAAAACTATGGAGACAATAAAAATAAAAAGATCAGTGGTTTCCACGGGTGTGGGGGAGGTATGTCTAGGCAGAGCACAGAGGATTTTTAGGCCAGTGAAAATCCTGAAACTTTAAATCTGTTGAAGAGTAAATTTCAATTTGCCCCTTCCTTCAGCCCTTGGCAACCACCATTCTACTTTCTGCTCCTCTGAGTGTGACTATTTTAGATACCTCATGTAGGTGGAATCATGCAATAATGGTCCTTCTGCGACTGGCTTATTTCACTTAGCATAATGTCCCCAAGGTTCATCCATGCTGTAACATATGGCAATATTTCTTTCATTTTAAGGCTGAATAATATTTATTGTGTTGGTATGCCATATTTTCTTTATCCACTCATCTGCTTATAGATATTTAGGTTGTTTCCAATACTTGAAAACTGTGAATATTGTGGCAATAAACATGGGAGCATCAATATCTCTTCAAGATTCTAATTTAAATTATTTTGGGTAAATACCAAGAAGTGGGAAAATGTATCATATGGTAGCTATAGTTTTAAGTTCATAAGGAAACTCCATAGTGCTTTCCATCACAGCTGCACCATTTTATATTCCCATCAAAAATGTAGCAAGGTTCCAATTTTCCCACATTTTTATTCCCACTTATTAATTTTTGGGTTTTGCTGCCTGTGTTTTTAGTGTCATATCCAAAAAAATCATTGCCCAGACCAATAACATGAAGCTTTCCCCTACATTTTCTTCTAGGAGTTTTACAGTTTCAGGTCTTTTAAGAATTTAATCTATATTGAGTTTGATTTTTTGTGTACGGGTAAGATAAGTGTTCAGTTTCATTCTTTTACATGTGGATATCCAGTTGTTGCAGCACCATTTTCTGAAGAGACAATCCTTTCTACCTTGTGTGATCTTGGCACCTTTGTCAAAGATCAGTTGTCCATATATATGTGGGTTTATTTATGTCCTCTCTATTCTGTTCCATTGGTCTTTATGTCTGTCTTCATGCCAGTATCATGCTGTTTTATTACTGTAGCTTTTTAATAAATTTTGAAATCAGAAAGTGTGATACATCCAACTTTGTTTTTCTTGCTCAAGATTGCTTTGGCTATTTGGAGTCCTTTGTAGTTCCATATGAACATTAGAATTGCCTTTTATATTTCTGTAAAAATCACGAGTGGAATCTTAATACCTATTTTACTGAAGTTATAGATCACTTTGGGTAGAATGGACATTATTAACAATGTAAAGTCTTCTATTCCAGGAAACAAGCTGTCTTTCCATTTACTTGTGTCTTCTTTATTTTCTTTTTCAATATTTCCTAGTTTTCAGTGTATAAGTCCTTTACCTCTTTAGTTAATTCCTAAGTATTTCATTATTTTTGATGCTAATATAAATGAGTTGTTTTCTTAATTTCTTTACTGGATAATTTACAATGAGAATATAGAATTTCAATTGATTTTTGTATGTTGATTTTGTATTCTCAAATTCCCTGAATTTTTTTATTAGTCTAACAGTTACTTTGGTGGAGTCTTTAAGGTTTTCAACATATAAGAGCATGTCATCAGAACAGAGATAATTTTATTTTTTCCTTTTCAATTTGGATGCCTTTTATTTCTTTTTCTTGCCTAATTGTTATGTGTAGGACTTCCAGTACTATGTTGAATAGGAATGGTGTGAGTGAACATCTTTGTCTTGTTTCTCATCTTAGAGGGAAAGCTTTCAATTTTTCACCATTGAGTATGATGTTAGATCTGGGTATGTTAAATATGGACTTTATTATGTTAAGGCATGTTTCTTTTCCCAATTTACTGAGTTTTTACTATGAAAGATGTTGGATTTTTTCAGATGCTTTTTCTACAGCTATTGTGATGAGCATATAATTTTTGTCTTTCATTCTATTAATGTGGTGTATCACATCTGTTGATTTTGATATGTTGAGCCAACCTTGTACCACAGGGATAAATCCCACTTGATCATGGTGTATAATCCTTTTAATGTGCTGTTGAATTCTTTTTGGTAGCATTTTGTTGAGAATTTTGGCATCTATATTCATCAAGAATATTGGCCTGTAATTTTCTTTTCTTGTAGTGTTCTTAGCCATCCTATTTTATTTGGTATTAGGGTAATGCTGGCCTCATAAAATGCATTTGGGAGTTTATCCTCCTCTTCACTTATTTGGAAGAGATTGAGAAAAAATGGCATTCATTCTTTTTTTTTTTTAATCTTTGGTAAAACTCACCCATGAAGCCATGTAATCCTGGGCTTTTCTTTCTTGGGAGGTTTTTGATTACTGATTCAATTTCCTTACTTGTAATTGTTCTGTTCAGATTCTCTATTTATTCATGACTTGGACTTGGTAGGTTATATGTTTCTAGGAATTTAACCATTATTTTTAGGTTGTCCAATTCATTGGCATATAAGTGTTCATAGTATTATCTTACGATTCTTTGTATTTGTATTATATCAGTTGCAATGTCTCCTCTTTCATTTATAGTTCTATTTATTTGAGTTCCTTTTTTTTCTTGGTAACTATAGCTAAAAGTTTGCAAATTTTGTTTATACTCTCAAAAAACCAACTCAGCTTTTTTGATCATTTCCATTGTTTTTATATTCTTTATTTCATTGATTTCTGCCTTGAGATTTGTTATATCTGTCTTCTAATTTTGAGCTTAGTTTGTTTCTGCTTTTTTCTGGCTTCTTAAGGTCTAAACTTAGGTTATTTGAGGTATTTTTTTTCCGAATAGGTATTTATTGCTATAAATTTTCCTACTGGTATTTCTTTTGTTGCATACCATAATTTTTGACACGTGTTTCCATTTTGGTTTGTTTCAAGATTTTGTTTTATTTCCTTTTTGATATTTTCTTTGACTCGTTGGCTGTTCTGGAGTGTGTTGCTTAATTTCCACATATTTGTGAGTTTTCCAGTTTCCCCCCCGTTATTGATTTCTAGTTTTTTGTTTTTGTTTTTGTTTTTGCAGTATGTGGGCCTCTCACTGTTGTGGCCTCTCCCATTGCAGAGCACAGGCTCCGGACGCACAGGCTCAGCGGCCATGGCTCATGGGCCCAGCCACTCTGCGGCATGTGGGATCTTCCCGGGCCGGGGCACGAACCTGTGTCCCCTGCATCGGCAGGTGGACTCTCAACCACTGTGCCACCAGGGAAGCCACGATTTCTAGTTTTTTACCACTGTGGTCAGAAAAAAATAATTGGTATGATTTAAATCTTTTCAAACTTGCTAAGACTTGTTTTGTGAGCTAATATATGGTATATTCTAGAGAATGTTCCCTGTGTACTTGAGAAGAACGTACATTCTGCTGCTTTTGGATGGAATGTTCTATAAGTCTATTAGGTCCTTTAGGTCTAAACTATAGTCCAAGTCCAATGTTTCATTATTGATTTTCTGTCTATATGATGTAGCCATTGTTGAAAGTGGGGTATTGATGTCCACTAATATTAATATATTATTGTTGATTATTATTTTCTTCAGCTCTGCTAGTATTTCCTTAATATATTTAGGTGCTCTGACATTGGTTCCGTACATATTTACAGTCGTATTATACTCCTGAGGAACTGACCACTTTATCACTATATAATGACTCTCTTTGTCTCTTGTTACATTCTTTTGACTTAAACTATATTTTGTCAGGAAAGTATAGTTACCCCTGCTTTCTTTTACTTTCCTTTTGTGTGGAATACCTTTTTCTATCCCTTCACTTTAAGCTTATATGTGCCCTTAAACTGAAGTGAGTCTTGTAGGTATCATATAGTTGGGTCTTTTATTTTATTTTATTTATTTATTTATTTATTTATTTATTTTTTTGCGATATGTGGGCCTCTCACTGTCGTGGCCTCTCCCGTTGCCGGATGCGCAAGCTCAGCGCCCATGGCTCACGGGCCCAGCCGCTCCGCGGCATGTGGGATCCTCCCGGACCGGGGCACGAACCCGTATCCCCTGCATCGGCAGGCGGACTCTCAACCACTGCGCCACCGGGGAGGCCCGGGTCTTATTTTATTGTTATTCATTCAGCCACCCTATGCCTTTTGATTGGATAATTTAGTTTGTTTACATTTAAAGTAATTGCTGGTAGTTAAGGACTTACTATTGCCACCGTGTTACTTGGTTTCTGGATGTTTTAAAATTCCTTTGTTTCAATTATCCCGTTTCTCTGTTCCTTTGTGAATTGATGATTTTCCATAGTGGTATACTTGTATTCCCTTCTCTTTATCTTGAATTTATCAACAATAGGTTTATGTTTTTTGGTTACCCTGAAGCTTTCTTGAAACATCTTATTGATATAACATGCTATTTTAAGCTAATAAAAACTTAATTTCATTTGCATACAAAAACTCTACCCTTTTGCTCCCTCCTCATATGTTAAGTTTTTGATTTCACATTTTACATCTTTTATGCTGTGTATTTTATGGTTATTTTGAATTCTCTGCCTGAAAAATCCTGTATCTCCATATGATTAGGCTCAGTTTCTAGAGATTAATCTTATTTCTTTTGGGGGAATACATGTCCCCATTCTTAATTTTCCTTCACTATTTGTACTGATATCTGCCCACTGAAGAAAACATCCAATTCTCCCAGTGTTCATGGACTGGCCTTGTACAGGAAGAGACTCTCACCAATCAGTCTGGTCAGAGATTCTGGGGGCCTCTTAAAACCTTGTACTAGTTCAAACTGCCATCATTGTCCTTAGTGACCCTCTGCCATGTAAAGTATTTTGATCCCATCAGTGGTCTGAGATGGGTGAGACAAAATCCAGTTCCCTAGGTAACCTCTAGAATGTCAGAGTATTGGATGTGTGATCCAACTCTTTACCTCACCAGAGAGAAGCAGAATCTGATGTTTTTACCCATTCACTCTGTGCTGAGCTGGAAGAAGTGACTATGATAAGTACTTGTGTGCTAACCCAAACAACTGCCTTTGTTCTCAGGGGTTCTCAGGTGTCTAGAGTATGCCAGATCCTGTCAGTGCTCTGAGACAGGTAAGACAGAAGCCAGTACCTTTGGAAGCTCTAAAAAATTTGAATGTTGGACATGTGGGCAAACTTTTACCCCTCTGGGAAAAAGCCAAAGCTGAGGGTTTCCTTCCAATATTATGGCACTACGCCAAAGGCAAGGATTCTGGTGAGAGGGTATCTTGCATTTTCCTACCAGCTTCAACGTGGCTGGTTTTATGTTTACCTCAAATGCAGGAGCGTTTCAAGTAGTTTCTGGATTTCTCACAAAATGAATTTGTCCATGTATTCTTGTTGAATTGGTACATCCACATGGGGAATAAGGGTCCAAGGCTTCCTATTCCACCACCTTTCTGATGTCAACCTCTCAGCTCTATTTCTATGCAATAGCAATGAACAATATAAAAATAAAATTTTAAATATTTCACTTATAATAGCATCAAAGAGAATACATACTTAGGAATAAATAATAAAATATTTATGACTTCTACACTGAAAAACACACAAAAAATGAAAAAAATGGATAAAAGCTAAGAAAAATTGAATTCATCCCCAAATCATGAAATATAAGACTTAATATTGTCAAATTGGCAATACTTCCTAAATTGATTTACGGATTCAACACTATTATTAACGAAATCTCAGCTTACTTGTTACAGAAATTGACAGACTAATCCTAAAACTGTTATTTGAATACAAGGAACTGAGAATACCCAAAACAAGCTTGAAAAAGAACAAATTTGGACTACTCAAACTCCCTGAGTTAAACATTACTAAAAAGCTGCTATAATCAGGAGAGTGTAGTACTGACCTATATCTATATACATGAGTAGAACAGAATTAGAATTTAGAAGTAAATGTACATATTTATGGTCAATTGAGTTTTGACAATAGTACAGTAAAGAATGCAGTCACTATGGAAAACAGCATGGAAGTTGCTCAAAAAATTAAAAATATAACTACTATATGATCTACCAATTTCACTTCTGAGTATTTATCCCAAGAAAACAAAAACACAAACATTAATTTAGAAAGATATATGCACCTCCTTATTCATTGCAGCATTGTTTACAATAGCCAAGATATGTAAACAACCATGGCCATCATTAAATGAAAGGATAAAGAAAATGTGGTACACACACACACAACGGAATATTATTCAGTCATAAAAAGAGGGAAATCTTGCCATTTGCTACATCATGTATGAACTTTTAGGGCATTAAGCTAAGTGAAATAAGTTGGCCAGAGAAAGACAAATACTGCATAATCTCACTTATACGTGGAAACTTAAAAAGAAAAAAAAATGCTTATAGATAGAGAACAAGTTCGTAGTTGCCAGAGGTGGGAGGTGGGGGGTGGGTCAAATGGGTGAAGGGGGTCAAAAGGTACAAACTTCAAATTACAAAATAAATAAGTCATGGAAATGTAATGTGCAGCATGGTGACTATAATAATATTGCATTGCATATTTGAGAGTTGATAATAGGGTAGATCTTAAAGGTTCTTTTCACAAGAAAAAAATGTATAACTATGTATGGTGATGGATGTTAACTATACTTACTGAGGTGATCATTTTTCCAATACATACAAATATTGAATCATCACATTATAAACCTAAAACTAATAAAATGTTATGCTCATTATACCTCAATAAAAAATACATGAGGGCTTCCCTGGTGGCGCAGTGGTTGAGAGTCCGCCGGCCAATGCAGGGGACACGGATTCGTGCCCCGGTCCAGGAAGATCCCACATGCTGTGGAGCAGTTAGGCCTGTGAGCCATGACCGCTGAGCCTGCGCGTCCGGAGCCTGTGCTCCGCAACGGGAGAGGCCACAACAGTGAGAGGCCCGTGTACCGCAAAAATAAATAAATAAATAAATACATGAATAGAAATTTTACAAAAGAGGATATACAGATGGTAGGTGAGCACACGAAAAGACAATTAACATTATTCATTAGAGAGAGGCCACAAGAGGCCCGTGTACCGCAAAAATAAATAAATAAATAAATACATGAATAGAAATTTTACAAAAGAGGATATACAGATGGTAGGTGAGCACACGAAAAGACAATTAACATTATTCATTAGAGAAATGTTAATTAAAACCCCAATGAAATATCAATACACACCTATGAAAATGACTAAAATAAAAAAGACTGACAATGCCAAATGCTGATCTAGATGCAGAAAATCTAGATAACTCATACATTTCTGTTGGGAATATAAAATGGTACAGCCACTCTGGGAAAAAGCCATTACTTAAAAACCTAAACTTGACATTACCATATAACCATTGCACTCCTGGGCATTTATCCTAGAGAAATGAAAACTAATGTTGATGCAAAAAGCCTGTATATAAATGTTTAAAAGAACTTTATTCCTAATAGTCAAAACTAGAAAGAACCCAGATGTCCTTCAATGGATGAACAGTTAAATAAACTCTGTTACATCCACGTTATTAAAAATTATTTAGCAATTCAAAGGAATGAACTACTGATACAACCTAGAAATCTCCAAGGAATCACTGTAAGTTAAAATATATATATACCCGAATGTTACATACAATATGATTGCATTAACAAAACACTCTTTAATGACAAAATTGTAGAAATGGAGAACAGATTAGTGGTTGCCAAGGGATCAGGAGGGGGTAACGTGACAGTGAAGTGTGTAGCGTGATAAAATGGCAATATAAAGGATCCTTATGGTGGTGGAAACATTCTACGTCTTGACTGTACTGATGTTAATATCCTGGTTGAAATATTGTACTATAGTGTTGCAAGATGTTACCACTGGGTAAGACTAGATGAAGAGTACATAGGATCTCTTTGTATTATTTTTCACAACTGCATACGAATATATATCTATCTTAAAATAAAACTTTAATTAAAAAAAGAATAGTATTTTCAACAGATGCAGCTGGGATAACTGTATAGACACATGCAAGTGAATGAAATTCAACCACCTACCTCCAACCGTACAAAAGGTTAACTCAAAACACATCAAAACCCAAAGAAAACAGCTAAAATTATAACATTCTTAGAATAAAACATAGGTATAATTCCTATAACCTTGAATGAAAGTTTATTTGAATATGTAAAGTGACTTAAATAGGCATTTGTCCAAAGAATATATATGAATGACCAATAGGCATGTGAAAAGATGCTCAGCATCATTAGTCATTAAGGAAATGCAAGTCAAAACCACAGTGATGTTCCACTTCCTGTCTACTATGAGGTCTATAGTCAAAAAGACAGAAAATAACAAATGTCGGCAAGAATGTAGAGAAATCAGAGCTATCATACTTTGCTATTTGGAAAATAAAATGTCACAACCACTTTGTAAAACAGTCTCATGATTCCTCACAATGTTAAACATAGTTACCAGACGACTCAGCATTTCAACTACTAAGTATAGACCCAGGAGAAATGAAGATATATATTACATAAATGTTGCACATAAATGTTCCCAGAAACATTATTTATTATTTATAGTATCTGAAAAGCGAAAATAACTCAAATGTCTGTCAATTGAAAAAATGGACAAATAAAATGTGGATATTCAGCCACAATAATGAATTACGTACTGATCATGTTACTAAAAGTAGGAGACACCAAAGGCCACATATTATATGATTCGATTAATATGACGAGTTAAATGGAGAAGGGAATAGGGGGTGACTGCTAATTGCTAATTTATTTATTTGGAGAATGAAGAAATAACCTGGAATTAGTGGTTATGGCTGAGCAATTTTGTAAATATACTCAAAAAATAGAAATGTGTAATTAAAATTGTGTATTTTATCCCTGGTGATTTTTTTTGCTCTGGTAATATTTAACAGATATAATTCTTCATTGTATTGTCTAACTTCTGCTTGGTGATACACAAATACACACATATGTATTTACATATACATATATATGCACATACGTCTAATATATCTTTATGACTCAATTCATTATTTTTTCATATATTGACTTAAATACTTCTTTTATCATAGGGTGTATCTTGATCACCCGCTATAATAGAGCAAGCCCCATGATTTATCTTCCATGGCACTTATTACCACATAGAGTGGCCAACTCCATAATTTGCCTGAAACTTTCTGCGTTTTGCTCTGCAAGCCTCATGTCCAGGGAATCCCCTCAGCCCCAGGAACTCCAGGACAATTGATCAACCTACAGTCTACATTTTTATTAGTCTTTCTTTCCTCTGTAACATAACCTCCAAGAGGATAGGGACTTTATCTGCTTTGTTAACCTCTATATCCCACATACTTCAAAATACTTGCACTTTATTAGGTTATGTTCATCCCGTGAAAGTGATTTATATTTGTATATTTATCTGTCACATCATATTCAAATCTTATTTTTATGTTTTATTTAATCTTGACTTTTAAGATGATAATAATAATATACATCAATACATCAAATATATAATGTATATATTATGTATACATAATGTATACATATATTTGATGTATAATATAATATACATCAAATTAATATATTAATTCTTCCTCTCCAATAATGCTGTGTTATCTTGCCATATGTATTGATTTCCACTAGCTGGTCATTGTTAAATTACAGAAGTAGTAGCATGGTTATATAACACCTGAAGGTCAAGTTTTATTAGCTCTTCATTATATATTGAAATGAGACTTTTGTCTGTATTGCATTTATTCACGCAAAAATATGCATTGGTTTCTAACTAGGTACCAGGCATTTGTCTAGATGTTGTGAGTACAATGATCATCTTATAACCTAATAAGAGATAAGTATTCACAGGGAAGACTTTCTCAGAATAATTGTAATAGATACTGCAAGTGGCCTTCCCATATCCACTTAGTTGTTAATTTCCCAGCTTGAGGCAAATGAAGTAAATGAAGGAAAATAGTGGAATCAGGTGAGGTAAAAAAGGTACAAAAGAACAGCTCTTACATGGTCTTGTGGAACATGATAAGTATTATAGATTTTATCCTAAGTGTAATAGGAAATTATTGAAGGATTTTAGAAAGGTAGAAATATATAATCCAACTTATATTTTAAGTGTCAGTTTGTTCTATGTGAGTAGAGGCATTAATGGGGGGTAAAGAAACCAGAGAAATCTGACAGAAGTCTAGTACAATCTAGTCTAGAAATAGGGAGGAGGAGTTAATAGAATTTCTGATAAGTTGGATGTAAAAGGTGAGGTAAAGGGGGAGGTGATGAGAATAACTTGCTAATTTGATGCTTAAGCAACTGGAGAGATGGCTAAACCATGTACTGATGTAGGAAATATTAGGGGAGAATTAAAACTAAGCTAGAATTCAAGAATCTGGGCACATGATATTTGATATTTTGAGACTTCCATATTAAGTAGTGTATTAAGTAGACAGGTGTATATGCAAATCTGGAACTCGGAGGATTTCTTGGCTTGAGGCAAAATTCCATAGTCTGTAGCAAATAAATTACATTTAAAGCCAGATGAATGGATAAGATCAAACAAGCAGAGAATGCAGATAGAAAAGAAGGCATCATGCACTCCTACACTTGGATTTTCTGTAGAATAGAGAAAGGAGAGGTAGGAAAAAGTTTAATGTGATAGAAGGTAGAAAGAAGATGTGTTCCATTCATGATGGGCTAATGGGTCCAAACTTGACCTCCTCCCACATTCATTGTGGATAACTATGAAAATGGACAAAATATATGAGACAACTATTTTCAGGAACTGGGAAATATGTACCTCTGAACTGACATCCCTGAGATTAAATAATTAACATAACCACGTTGACTTGCAGTAAAATATCAAGTGGTCTAACAAATGTGATATTATATCTCTAAAAAAAAACAGAAAGGAAAAACAGAGTAGAAAAAAAAGTGCAATTTTCAGTTTCACCTCTGCTATGTAAAGAGTTTTAAAATTATCACTCCAGTCCTTAAAACAAGAAAAAGTAAAACAAACTGAAAATAAGTGAGTTTCCTTGACCACATCAAAGAACTGAGTTTGCAAGGCAAACTACCACTACAAATCTGGAGAAACAGAAATATCCAGAGAGTTGCAACTGAGATCTGCTTACCTGAGGCAGAAACTACTGGAGGTATAAACTTTCTGGAACACCCAAGTGGTCATTTTGACAGATTGTTGAGAACTTGCTGTAAATTATTATGAAAAATTTTAAAATTTGTTGTCAGAGCCTTAGGGGACTCTCAAGTTTTTGTGGGTTTTACCTCAAGGAATACGACCAGGTTCTCAAAGTGAAGATTTAACAAAAAAAAAAAACCCCTCTTGCATCTAGCAGAGGGATGGAAAGAACAATCCTTGTAAAATATTCCAAAAGACATTTTTTAAAGCAAAGAACAACTCTACAGGGGAAAAAAATCTTTACCAGAACTTTATTCCAACTGGAGGAAGGGCATTATTCCTCATTTTTCCCTAGATTCTTGTCTCACCAAAGTGGGGAGAGCTATACCTCTGAAGAAACACTTGTGAGGTTCACAGTCCAGAGACACAGGCCCATGAAAACCTGAGATTTAACAGAAGATAATGGAAAGCTTCCCCTGTCCACATCTTCCCACCACACCAACAGGCTGCAGTATAATAATAGTGGGTTGGAGATCAAAGATCTGCAAGATGCAGATGCTCTTAAGAGAAGTACTCAGGGAAGCTAAAAATGATGAGAGGAGACAAAAACAGGGACCAAGAGGAATTTAAATTCTTTGGCATCTACAGATACAGCAAGCAACAAACACAATTCAACTCCTAGCCATATTAACATAAATCTTTGCACTACTAGTCTATTCACCTCAGCTGGTACTACTGATATGTATGGCTTTCAACAAGAACATTACAAGGCATAACAAAAGGAAGAAAAAGCACAGCACATCTAAGTCTAAAAAGACAAAGCAAGCGTGAGAACCAACTCAGATATAACATAGACCTGGTAATTATTAGAAAGGGGATTTAAAATAATTATGATTACTATGTTAAGAACTCTAATGGGAAATAGGCAACATGAAAGAACAGATGATGAAAGCAGAGAGAAGGAAACTCTAAAAAATAATCAAAAACTAATGCTATAAATGAAAATATTGTAACAGTAATGTAAGCAAAAATGGCAGGTAACATTCCAAGGACCTATCTTGCCACAGAAACACTGAAAACAAATGAGCAAAAACTGTCAGAATCAATATTGTTGAAACACTGAAATAGTCATAGGATTACATCTTTCAAATGGACACTGAATCAAGTTAAAGGTCACTCAAAGTGAGCAGTAGAGCTTTTTGCTATTTTAATTTAGCCTTGTTCAATCCTATTCCTGGTGTGGCAGTAGTCTTGAAGGTGGCAGTTTGTATTTCCATTAAAGGTACCTGTTTCATGTGGTACCAGAGTGGACCTTGTTTTCAAGTAATCATGTTTTCTGTTTGACCTATTTGTGATTTTTCTCAAGGACTGATACAAGGTGCTTCCTTTTGTTTCACGTAAATCAGAACTTCTCATGGCAGAAAAGCAGCTAAGCAGAGTATGTTCATTAAAAACAGTGAAAAGGAAATGAAAAAGCCAATTTTGCCTGGAGCATGATACTAGAGTTGAGGCAAGCAAACAGATACACAAAAACTCTTGGTGGAAAAGCTGGCGAGAGTGTTACTTTGGGTAATAAGGGCTTTGAAAAGCCTGAATATAAGAGTATCTAGAAAGCCACACACATGCTCATGGCTAGACATATGATCCAAAAAGGACTGGGAAGACCCTAAACTTTTACCTCCAGCTTTTTTTGAGGATCACCATGATCCAGAAGTGCATGCTAAGGCAGAATTGTATTGGACCTGACTATGTATTGGAGCTGTGCTCCAACAGAGAGCCAAATTTCAGAGACTGGAAAAGCATTTTTAAGATTTTTTTAAAGATATTCATTTTTAAAGAATTCTTTATCATACCACTAACTGACTATAGGTAAAGGAACAGAGACTTCAAAGATCACACACATTTTTAAAAAGTAGTTGAGCAAAGCCACTATAAAATTAAGTACCACCCACAGCAAGGAACAACAATAAAACCCAGAAGAGGAGGGAGTATCTGATTTTCAGGATTACTACATTCTAATGTTCAAATGTCCTGCTTTAGAAAAATTATAAGGCATGCAAATGTATGAATGTATGACTGTAATGTATGACTGTATGTAAGGCATGCATAAGGCATGCAAATGTATGAATGTATGACTGTAATGTATGACTGTATGTAATGTATGACTGTAAACAGACTGCCAACCAGCACATGAAAGAATGCTAAACATCATTAATCATTAGAGAAATGTAAATCAAAACTACAATGAGATATCATCTCACATCAGTCAGAATGGCCATCATCAAAAAATCCACAAACAATAAATGCTGGAGAGGGTGTGGAGAAAAGGGAACCCTCTAGCACTGTTGGTGGGAATGTATATTGATACAGCCACTATGGAGAACAGTATGGAGGTTCCTGAAAAAACTACAAATAGAACTACCGTATGACCCAGCACTCCCACTACTGAGCATATACCCTGAGAAAACCATAATTCAAAAAGAGTCATGGGCTTCCCTGGTGGTGCAGTGGTTGAGAAACAACAGCATTAATCCAAAAGTAATGATTAGAAAAGAAACAATAAATATTACACCAGAAATCAATGAAAATAAAACCAGGAAAACAATAGAGACAAATTAATGAAACCAAAATCTGGTTCTTTCAAATGATCAAAAATATTGATAAGCTTCTAACCAGGAAAACCAATAAAAAAGAGAAGAAGGAGAGTTCATCACTGTTATGTCTATGGACCATAAAATGATAATAGTGGAATACTATGAACAATTCTATGCCCACACATTGCACAACTTAGATAAAATGGACCAACTCCTTGGAAGACAAATACTACTAAAACCTCACAAAAAGAAAAATGGATAATCTGAAGTGGACTGTATCTATTAAAGGAATTGAATAAATAATTAATAAATTTATAAAAATTAAACACCAGGACAAGATGGCTTTACTAGTGAATTGTACCAAATAATTAAGGAAGAAACTGCCACAATTTTTTTCTAGAAAATAGGAGGAGAGAAAACATTTCCTAACCCATTCTATGAGTCCAGCACTACACTAATATTAAAACCAGATAAATACATTACAAGGAAAAAAATACAGTTCAATATCTCTCATGATCGTAGATGCAAAAATCATTAAGAAAATATTACCGAATAAAACCCAACATGTAATAAAAGAATTACATAGCACAAATAACTGGGATTTTTCCAAGGTTTGCAAAGCTGGTTCAGCATTTGAACATCAATCAAAGGAATCCACCACTTCAGTAGGTTAAAGAAGAACAACTATATAATCACATTAGCTGATGTATAAAAAGCATTTGACAAAATCTAACGACATCCATTCATGAAAAAAATGCTTATAAACTAGGAATCTAGGAATACAGAGAAACTACCTCAATTTGATAAATAATATCTACAAGAAGCTACAGCTAGCATGCTAATTAACTGTGAGAAAATAAATGCTTTCCTTTAAGCATGGTAACAAGGCAAGGATGTCCTCTCTCACCACTCCTACTCAACATTGTCCTGGAAGTAGTAGCTAGTGTAATAGGACAGTAAAAGGGAATAGAAGTTACATAGACTGGGAGGGTAGGAAAAAAGACAACTTTGTCTTTGTTGCTGCCTCTGTTCACAGATGACAAAGCTATTTATTTATAAAATTCCTCAGGATCAATAATCAAAAAAAAAAGCCTCCTGGAATTTATAAGTAAGTAAAACAAAGTTGTAGGATAAAAGGCTAATATACAAAATCATTTGCTTTTTCCATATACAAGCAATGAACAATTTGAAATTTAAAAAAAGAAACAATACAATTTGTAATAGCATCCCCCAAAATAAAGTACTTAGGCATATATCTAATAAAATATGTACAGGATCAAAATGTACAAAACTAGTATGTCTGATGAAAAATTTCAAAGAAGATCTAAATGAATTGGGAAATTTTTTTATTTTCACAAACTGGAAGATGCTATCTTATTAAAATATCAAAAATTCCTAACTAGATCATTAGACTGAACACAATTCCAATCAAAACCATGAGGTTATTTTGTAGATGTCAATAAACTGTTTCTAAAGATTATATGGAAAGGGAAATACGTAGAATAGCCAACATAATACTGAAGAAGAACAAAGTTGGAGGAATCTCTATCTGATTTCAAGACTCAATATAAACCTACAGTAATAAAGACAATGTTGTATTAGTGAAATAACAGTCACATAGCTTAGTGGAAAAGAATAGAAATTCCAGGAATGGATGCACACACTTATAATCAGTTGATCTTTACAGTGGAGCAAAGGTTATTCAACAAGAAACGAGAGCCTTTCCAAAAAAGGTCACTGGAACAACTGAATGTTCATATGTAAAAACCAAACAAAATGAATTTCGACAAAGGCCTTACATATTTCAACACAATTAATTCAAAAGGAATCACAGACCTAAATTTAAAATGCAAAACTATAAAAAATGTAGAAGAACACTTGGAGAAAATCTCAGTGACTGTGGATTTGGTGATAAGTTTTTAGTACAACATAAAAGCAAGATCATTGAAAGAAAACCAATTAAGTTGGATTTTATTAAAACAGAAAAGCAATTCTTCTCCTTTAAAACACAGTTCAGAGAGTGAAAGAAACAAGCCACAAACTGAGAGAAAATATTTGCAAAACACATATCTGATGAAGGGCTTCTATCCAATATATGCAAAGAACTTTTTAAAACAATGTGACAAAACAACCCACAAATGGACAAAATTATAAACAGATACTTCACCAAAGAACACATTCAGATGCAAAATAATCATATGAAAAGATGATCAGCATCATTTGTAATTAGGGTGTTGTGAATTTAAAAGTGAGTTATCTCTACACATCTTTGGAAAAATCCAAATAACTAGCAAGACCAAATACTGGTGAGGAAACAGACCAACAAGAACTCTCATTCATTGCTGATGGAAATGCAAAATGGTACAGCTATGTTGGAATACAGTTGGCAGTTTCCTACAAAGATAAACATAGATAAGTATAGCTTCCCACACAAGTAAACATATTATAAACATACAATAATATGATCTAGCAATCATGCTTCTAGCAATTTACCCAAATGACTTGAAAACTTTATATTCACATAGAAAGCTGCAAGCTGACTGTGACCATTTACAGTAGTTTTATCCACAATTGCTAAAAGCTTGAAGAAACCAAAATACCATTCAACAGATGAATGGATAAACAACACTGGTACGTATATAAAATGGAATATTATTCCTTGATAAAAATAAATGAGTTATCAAGTCATGAAAACCCATGGATGAATCTTAAATGCAGATTGCTAAATGAAAGAAGCCATTCTGTATGGGCTGCATACTGTATGACTTATATGACACTGTACAAAAGGAAAAAAAAATATAGCAACAGTAAAAGATCAATAATTGCCAGGGCTTCAGAGAAAAATGGGAAAGTTGACTAGGTGAAGCAAATAGAAATTTTCAGGGCAGTGAAATTATCTCTATAATACTATGAAGGTAGATAATAATAATGGTAGATACATAGCACTATGCATTGATGAAAACCCATAGAATTTTATAGTACAATGAATGACCTTAAATTGATGTAAATTTAAAAAAATACTTAGGAGACTGTGGCACCTCGGAATGTAACAGTATCACTGTCTTGCAAATGTATGAAACAACCTCACTATAGGGGATGGGGGAAGAGCTTTTGACCTGAGCAGCTCTGAAAATGAGTGGAGACTAAAGGCAAAAGACACTGTACATAAGCACTGGACTATCATCAATTAGGTTATTTCCCTCAGGGGTACAGCTAAACAAGTTTATCACTATACACATATACAGGGACTGAGCAATTAATAAATGTATAGTGGATAGTAGGAGCCAGATTCCTCACTGTTGTAGTGGGAGGTTACAAGTGAGCAAAGGCAGGAAGATAACATGATCCATTTGTTAATGAATTAGAGTTTTAAACATCAATATGAATACATATTTCACTTCATATAGATACAAATGATTTCATATAGAAATACTTATGATATGTATGTACATGGCTTAATACACACACACATATTTCCATGCCCTGTCAGAACTAGAAGTAATGACACTCCAGCAGCAAAGTGCATACCTAGCTCACAGATTTTGATTTCTAATACCACTTTCCAATCAAAAAGAACGCAGGACACGTTAGGGAAATGCTTAATTTTAGGACAAGAGAAGAAAATATAAGTACAAAAACATGGTCACGTAGTGCCAAAAAAAATGCTAAAAATATAACTCACAATGAATTATAAAAGGAGACAAATGAAACTGTGAGCTCCCAGTAGCCAAAACTGACTAGAAAATTTGAGCAACAAAATAAGTAAAGCTTTGGTGGATAATAATCCAATATTTAAAGTAAATAACCTCAAATATACACTGATATCATCAAATGGTTAAAAAATAAAAATTAGGAAGAAGAGACAAATATCCCACGGAAAAAAATTCTGAATAGTTCATGTAGATACTCCACTTTCCATGAAGTGGAGCATGTATCCTCACTCCTCAAATGTGTGCTGTGCATAATGGCTTCTTTCCAAAGAGTGCAGTATGAAAAGGAGGAAAACAGAGTAACTTTACAGTGGATAAAACTAACAAACATTTCCTCAGCTGAGTGATTATGTTTAGCATTATCAGTGAAATTTCATGTTGATAGAATGTATCCTTGACATAATGTGATTAAAATGGCAATTTTTCTCTGGGATATTACCCCAACACATCATAGACCCCAATAAAACCATGCAAAATATATTATACAACTAAATTTCTGTATTTTCTGTAAATGTAGACACTCTACAATATCTCATACCTATCAATGTCATCAAAAACAAGGAAGGTCTAAGAAACTGTCACTACCAAGAGAAGCATGCTGACTAAATGTAAGTGCTATCTTAGGTGGGATATTGGAGCAGAAAAATGACATTAGGTAAAAACTAAATCTAAATAAATTATAGGATTTTAGTTATAATAATGCATTAATATTGGTTCATTAATTGTAACAAATGTACCATACAAGATTAAGTTGTTAATAATATGGGAAACTAGGTCTGTGGTATATGGGAGATCTTTTTAGGAACTTCAAATTAGTTTGTAAATCTAAAACTGTTCTAAAATAAAGAGTAATAAAAATGTATCTAAAATAACCCCAAATTTAGTGAAAAATATCAGTATACAGCAAATTTAAAACAAAATAAAATAAAACATCATAGTAAAAACTAATGAAGACCAGAGGTACAGAGGTACTAATGAAGACAGAGGTACAGGTACAGGTCTTGAAAGCAGGAAAAGGCCATATTACATACAGAGGGAAAATTATACAAAATTTTTGTGACTTCTCATCAGAAACAATGGAGGACACATTATTATGGAATGATAGAATTATTTATTGAATGAAAACATTTCTCATAAATAAATAAAAGCTAAAGATATTTTGAAATATTTTCAGATAAACAAAAGGAGAGTGAATCAATTGTAAGAATACCCTCAATAAAATAATTGCTACAGGATGTTTCTCAGGCTGATTCTCAGGACAATTACATAATTTGTAATCTCAGATTTACATGAAGGAATAAAAACACCAGAAATGTTGGATATGTGGTTAAATATAAAAGACTACTTTTTCTTCTCTTAATTTCCGTAAAAAACTACTGACTTTTCAAATAAAGTTTTCTTTCATTACAAAGTACTGTATTTTATGTTTTAAGATATTCATGGAACTAAATGATATGAAAACAACCAAACAATCAATGGGGTAAATGAAACTATACTCCCATAAGGATCTTAAATTTTATGTGAAGGGGTAAAAATATTATTTCTGAGGATGCTGTGGTAAGATAAGGACACACATTTTAATCCCTAGAGAAACCAATAAAAATGCTAAAAAGTAGAGGCATTAAGCCAATAGAAAAAGTAAAATGTAATACTAAAAATATTTTAAATCACCTAAAACTAAGTTGGAAAGAATAAAAAGGTAGACAAATATGGGAAAATTACCAAATATACATAATATATATTACATTTAAAGTTATAGATAAGTAATAAAAAGGTGATAATGAATAAATAAATAAATAAAATTTATGAAAAAAAGTTAAACATCCACAAATAAAAAGGTGATAATGAATAAATAAATAAAATAAATTTAAAGTTATAAATAAGTATAAATTTAATCATATATAACTATATATTATAATTGATAAGATAGTTACTGAATTCTTATGTATCAATAATTATTTTAAATGTAAATTGTTCAAATTCTCCACTCAAAAGGCATAGAATGGCTGACATAATTTAAAACAAGACCTAACTATATGCTGTCTGCAAGAGACTCACTTCAGTTTTAAGGATACACATAGGCTCAAAGTGAAGGGATGGAAAAAGACAATCAAAGTAAATGGAAACCAAAACACAGCAAGGGTAGCTATATTTATATCAGACAAAAAACACCTCATGTCAAAAACTGTAACAAGAGACAAAAAAGGTCATTATATTATGATAAAGGGGTAAATTCACAAAGAGGATATAACAGTTATAAATATGTGTGCACCCAATGTTAATAAAGAAACTAAGCAATGTATTTATTAAGTATGTTAAGCAAATGCTAACAGGAATGGATAAATAGGAAAACACATACAATAATAATAGGGGACTTCAATACCCAAATCCTTTCAACAATGGATGGATCATCCAGATGTAAAATCAGTAAGGAGACACTGAACTTCAACTATATTTTAGAATATCCATGGACCTAACACACATATACAGAACAGTCCTTCAGTCCTTCCAATGGCAGTAGAATACACATTCTTTTCAAGCACCAGGAGAGATCATATGTTAGGTCATAAAACAAACCTTGGAAAATTTAAAAAGATTGAAACCTTACCAAGTGTCATTTGTAACCACAATGATGTAAAACTAGAAATCAATAAGAAGCGGAAAACTGGAAATTTTCACAAATATGTGGAAATTAAACAGAATATTCCTGAACAACCAATGGGTCAAATAGAAAAAAAGGGAAATAAAAAAAATCTTGAAACAAATGAAAATAGAAACACAACATTCCAAAATTTATGTGATGCAACAAAAGCAGTTCTAAGAGGAAAACTTATAGTGATAAATGCATATATTAAGAAAAAAGAAAAATATCAAATAAATAACCTAACTCTACACCTCAGAATAGAATTTATCTATTTTATCTTTTGCTGCTAGTGCCACCTCTGTCATATCTAAGAATCTATTGCTAAATCTGAATTCATGAAGATTTACCCCTGTTTTCTTGTAAGAGTTTTACAATTTTAAATCATAGTTAGGTCTTACTTTATACTTCTTTAATATTTGTATATGGTGTGAGGTAAACATACAACTTCATTATTTTGCATGTGGCTATCCTGAATACAATAACATATAAATAGAATTATACATCACGACCAAGTGGAATTTATTCCAGTGATGCATGGTTGGTTCAAAGTGAGTAATTTAATCAACATAATGCATCATATTAGTAGAACAGAAGACAAAATCACCTAATCATCTCAATAGACAGCAAAAGAGCATTTGTCAAAATCCAATGTCCTTCACGATAGAAACACTCAAAAATGAGTAATAGAAATGAACTTCCTCAACCTCATAAAGGGCATGTATGAAAAATCCACAGCTAGCATTATACTTAATAGTGACAGACTGATTCTTTACCACATATCAGGAATAGAATGAGATGTCCATTCTCACTCTTCTCATTCAACATTGTACTGCACATTGAACTAGAGCTATTAGTCAAGCAAATAAACTAAAAGATATCCAGATTGGAAAGGAAGAAGTGAAATTATATGTATTTGCAAATAACATTGTCCGGCTCTGGCACATAGAAAGTCCAAAGGACTCCAACAACAACAACCAAAAATAATAATAGGGAATGTTGCAGAATAAAAAAATCAAAACTCATAGGGCCTAAACTCAGAAATCTCTTGCGCTGTATTTAAAAAGTGCTTTTCAGAGGATATGTCTTTGTTGTTTCACCAAAGTATATTTTTTACATCAATTAGAGATGTTTTGAGCAGATGGTTTCAAATCACACTGCATAGGTAGCAGCTTACTCCTTCTATACATAAAACTGGCTCACATTTATACTTTTTCTTATTGTCTTAAAAAGCATCATGTATACCACATCTTCTTAAGCTTCTGTTGATGGGCACTTGGGTTGTTTCCATGTCTTGGCTATTGTAAATAGTGCTGCTGTGAACACGGGGGTGCATCTATCTTTTCGAATTAGAGTTTTCATGTCTTTTCTGAATATATATTCAGGAGTGAAATTACTGGATCATACGGTAGTTCTCTTTTTAGTTTTTTAAGGAAACTAACACAACATTGTAAATCAACTATACTTCAATAAAAAAATAAAATTTACCGTCATAACTATTTTAAGTGTACAGCTCAATAGTGTTAAGCATATTTACATTCTTGTGAAAAGGATCTCAATATTTTTTTCATGTTGTAGACCTAAAACTCCAAGCCATTAAACAACTCCCCTTGCCGCTTACCTCTAACCCCTGAAAATTGCCATTCTACTTTCTTTAACTATGAATTTGTCAACTTTAGCTACCTCATATAAGTGGAATAACACATTCGTCCTTTTGTGACTGGCTTATTTTATTTAGTATTATGTCCTCAAGGATAACCCATCTTGTAACATTTTTCAAAATTGTTTTGACTCTTTGGGATCCCTTGATATTCCATATGAGTTTTAGAATTTTTTTTTAATATTTTTGCAAAGAAATGGCATTGGGATACTGATAGGAATTATATTGAATCTGTAGATTGTTTCGGGTAGTATGGCTGTCTCAACAATATTAAATCTTTCAACCCATGAATATCAGATGACATTTAGTTTGTGTTTTGTTTAATTTCTTTCACCAATGATTTTTAGTTTGCAGTGTATATATCTTTTAACTTTTTGATAAGCTTTATTCATATGTATTTTATTCTTTTTGATAATTTTGTAAATGGAATTTTCTTAATTTCCCTTTCCAATTACTTTTTGTTAGTGTATAGAAATGTAACTGATTTTTGTCTGTTAATTTTGTATGCTGAAAATTTGCTGAAATATTCATTATAACGGGGATTTTGCATAATATTTAAAGTTTTGTACATATAAGATCATGTCATCTGTGAAAAGGGATAATTTCACTTCTTTTCAAATTTTGATGCCTTTTATTTCTCTTTCTCCCCTTATTGTTCTTGCTAAGACTTCCATTATGATGTTGAAGAGAAATGGTAAGAGGAGGCATTCTTCTCTTGTTCTGATCTTAGAAGATTTCAGCTTGTCACCATTGAGTATGATATTAACTGAGCTTTTCATATATGGACTTTAGCATGTCGAGGTAATTTTCTCCTATTCTTAATTTGTTGAGTGTTTTTATCATAAAAGGATGTTGAATATTGTCAACTATTTTTCCTGCATCAATTGAGATGATGATGTTTTTTGTCCTTCATTCTGCTAATACAGTATATACCCATGGATTAATTTCATATGTTGAACCATCCTTGCATTCCAGTAACAAATCCCACTTTTCCATGGTATATAATCCTTTTAATGTGCTGTTGAATTCAATTTGCCAGTATTTTGTTGAAGATTTTTGCATCAATAGTTATCATGGATATTGGTCTCTAGTTTTCTTGCAGTCTTTGTCTGGCTTTGGTATCAGAATAATGCTGGCCTCATAGAGTAAGCTTGGAAGCGTCCCACCTTCTCAATTATTTAGAGTTTCAGGAATATTGGTATTATTTTTTTCTTTAAATATATGGTAGAATTCTTCAGTAAAGCTATCTGGTACAAGACTTTTCATTATTGGGAGGTTTTTTAAATTTCTGATTCAATCTCCTTACTCACAATTGGTCTGTTCATATTTTCTATTTCTCCATGATTCTGTCTTGGTAGGTTGTTTCTAGGAACATCAATTTCTTTTAGATCATCCAATTTACTGGCATACAGTTGTTCATAGTATTTTCTTATAATCCTTTTTATTTCTGTAGTACCAGTTTTAATCTCCCCACTTTCATTTATGATTTTACTTATTTGAGTCTTCTGTCCTTTTAATTAGTTAATCTAGCTTAAAGCCTTGTTGGTTTCATTGATCTTTTCCAAAAATTAACTGTTAATTTCATTCAGTTTCTTCTATTGTTTTATTCTAAATTCTATTTCATTTATCTCTTCTCTAATCATTATTATATCATTCTTTCTGTTAGCCTTGAGTTTAGTTGGTTCTTATTCTGCTTTCTGAGGTGTAATTTATGTTGTTGATTTGAAATCTTTCTTTTCTTTAATGTATGCATTTATAGCTATAAATATCCCCCTTAGGACTGCCTTCAATGCATTTAATAAATTTTGGTATGTTGTGTTTAAGTTTTAATTTGTCTCAATGTATTTTCTAATTTCCCTTGTAATGTCTTTAAAACATTGGTTGTTAAAGGGTGTGTTGCTTGTTTTCCACATATTTTGGTATTTTCCTATTTTCTGCTATTGATTTTTAGTTTTCCCCCTTTGTGATCAGAAAAGATACTTTCTATAATTTCAAATCTTTAAAAAAATTGAGACTTTTTTGTGGCCTAACATGTTTATCCTGGATAATGCTCCATGTGCACCTAAAGAGAATGTATATTCTGCTGTTGTGTATTCTGTATATCTGGTCGGTCTATTTGGTCTATAGAGTTACGCAGGTACTCTGTTTCTTTATCTTCTGTCTGGTTATTCTGGGCACAATTGAAAGTAGGGTATGGCAGTCTCCTACTATTACTATATCGTAACCTAGTTTTCCCTTTATATCTGTCAATGTTTGCTTTATATATTTAGGTGTTCTGATGTTGAGTACATATATATTTATAATGTTATATCTTCTTGGGAATTAAAACTCTTATCATTATATAATGTCTTTCTTTGTCTTATGTGACAGTTTTTATCTTAAAGTCTATTTTGTCTGAGATTAATTTAGCCAGTCCTGCTCTCCCTTGCTTACTATTTACATGGAATATTTTTTCCATCCTTTAATTTTCAGCCTATGTGTGCCTATCAAACTAAAGTGAGTTTTTTCCCATATAGGCCATTACAAAGTATTGAGTAGAGAACCTAAAAAAAAAAAGACTGGATATATGTATATGTATAACTGATTCACTTTGCTGTGCACCTGAAACTAACACAACATTGTAAATCAACTATACTGCAATGAAAATTTTTAAAAAAGAAGAGAAAAATAAAGTGAGTTTTTTATAGACAGCATATAGTTGGGTTCTACTTAAAAAAATCCATTTAGCCAATATACACCATTTGATTTAGGACTTTAATTCATTTAACTTACCAGTAGTTACTGGTAAGGACTCACTATTACCATTTTGTTAATTGTTTGCTGTATGTTTGGGGATTTTTGTCTCTCCTTTCCTCTCTTGCTGCCTTCCTTTGTATGTCATTGCTTTTTTGTGGTGACATTCATTTTTGCAAATATTCTATAGATATATTCTTTGTGCTTACCATTGCAATTACAGAAAACAACTTAAAGTTATAACATTCTATTTGTACTGATAATTAATTTCAGTCACATACAAAAACTAGTCATATATAGCTCTACTTCCACTCCTTATGCTATCAATGTTGCAAATTGCATCTTTATATTGTATACCCATTAAGATATAATATATTGCCATTTAAATTCTATATATGCATTAAAAGTAAAATTTTGCACAATGCATTTTTATAGGTTACTGTATTTATTCATGTGCTTACCTTTCCTGGAAAACTTTATATTTTCATGTGGCTTCATGTTACTGTCTAGGGTCCTTTCTTTCTTTCTACCATGAAGGACTCCCTTTAGCATTTCTTACACAGCAGAACTAGTGGTAATAAACTTCCTCCCTCATCTTTTGTTTATCTGGAGAAGTTAATTTCTCCTTCATTTTGGAAATCAGTTTTGACAAATACAGTATTCTTGGTTGACAGTTTTTTTTTCCTTTTAGTCCTTGAATATATTATCCCATTTCCTTCCAGTATACAAAGTTTATGCTGAGAAATATGCTTATAACTTCATGGGAGATCCCTTGTGTATGACCAATCATTTTTCTCTTGCTGATTTCAGGATTCTGCCTTTGGCTTTGGCTTTTGAGTTTGTTTATGTGTCTCAGTGTTGGTCCCTTTGGAATAATCCTGGTTGGAGTTCTTTGAGATTCTTGAATTTTTTGTTACGTTTTTTCTCAGATTGGGGAATTTTACAGCCATTATTTTTACCAACAAGCTCTTTGCTCCTTTCTCTGTCACTTCTCCTACTGAGAATTCCACAATGCATATGAGTCTCCTGTTTCACAAAGGAGGTTTCTTAGTCTTTCTTCACTTCTCTTCTTTTTTTCCCTTCTCTGACTTGATGATTTCAAACGTCCTGTCTTCAAGGTCATTGATTCTTTCTTCTGTCTAATCAAGCCTGCTGTTGAATCACTGTAATACATTTTTCAGTCCAATTACTGTAAATTTTAACTCCAGAATTTGTTTGGTTCTTTTTATAACTTCTATCTCTTCATTCATATTTCTCATTTTGCTCACACATCATTATTCTGATTTTATTTAGTTATTTACCTGTGTTCTTCTCTACCTCAGTTTCTTTGTGACAGCTATTTTAAATTATTATTCATGCAGTTCATAGATGCACATTTCTTTAGAATCAGCTTTTAGAGTTTTATTTTATTACTCTGAATGGGTTATATTTCCCTGTTTCTATTTCTTGTGATTTTATTGTTGTTGTAGGGACTTAGGAATTTGTAAAACAACCACCTCTTCCAGTCTTTTCAGACTGGCTTCATGCAAGGGAAGACTTTCACTTATCAACCCAGCTAGTGATTCTAGGACCTCCCAAACCATTTCTCAGAATGTATCTTCTCTGGGCTCATGTGTGCTTTGAATCATTTCAAAATCCTAAGAGCTTGTTCCTCTTCCTTCCCAGAAGCCCATAATCTCTTGTTCCCCTTGGCATCTGCCTTCAGAACTGCAGCTCTAAATATGCCATAACAATTGTGTCTGTTTTCAGTGGATTCCAAAACAATGCACCAGTCCTGTCACTGCTCTGAGTCAGGTGAAAAAGACACCACTCAGTCAGCCTACAGACTAGGTAGAACTTTTGACACTCAGTCCACTCATTTCTGTCCTGACAGAGGATCCTTCGTGTGGGAGGTTTCCTCCTGGTAATGCCATGCTAGGTTAAATAGGAAAAGGGGCACAGATGGGCATGCCAAATGCCATGAACTTTCCTACCAATTTCGCTGAAATCCCTTTTTGGTTTTACTTTCATCAGGGTGCTGTAACTTCTCAGCTGGTCTCTAGAGTTCTCACATTGGTATTCTGGTCCATATATTGTTGTTAACTCAGGATCTTTGTAGGAGATTGAGGACCTTAAGCTTCCTAGTCTGCCCCTTGTTAGTGACACTCTCAACTAGATTCTTGATCAACATCCAGTTATCCACTTACTTATCTTAGATACTGTTCATTTATTAATTATTTATATAAATCATACCTCACCCAGCAAATAGCTCTTTACCTAATTACTGAACTGGCTTACTCATAGACTGCTGTATTATACTGCTAGGGCTGCCATAAGAAAATACAACAGACTGCTTGGCTTAACTAACAAAAAAAAATTTTTTTTTCACAGTTTTGGAGGCTATAAATCCAAGATCAAGGTGTTAATAGGTTTAGGGTTTTATTGTTTTTGTTTATTTTTCCTGAGGCCTCTCTCTTTTGCTTTCAGACACCCCCTTTCTCAATGTGTTCTCACTTGTTTTTCCTCTGTGTATGTGCATCCCTCGTGTTTCTCCGTGTGTCCAAATTATCTCTTCTTATAAGGACACCAGCAATATTGGATTAAGGCCCACCCATATGACCTCATTTAACATTAATTACCACTTTAAAGGCTCTATCTGTGGTCTCATTCTGAGGTACTGGGTGTTAGGTCTTCAACATATGAAGGGGGGGGCACACTCAGCCATAACATTTAATTGATGTTTCTGACTGCTCCAAAAAGTCACAACCTATAATTTTTATTTTTAAAAATTGAGCTATACACAGAAGATATATTAAGAAATATTTAGCCAAGTATATTTCTTACTTTACCCTTATTATTTTTGTTTCTGTAATTACAAAACTTGCTATTGCTTGAAGTTTTCAATTTTCTACTTGCCCTAAATCCAATAAAATTTTATTTGAGAATATAAGGCATGGCTTCTTCCTCCAAAATATAAGGATCATTGAATGATTTTTAAAAAAATAAAATGATTCTACCACTTAAATATATGAAGAGAATATGTTGTGGCGTTACTGATACACTGATTACTAATACCTTTTAAAATATTTAATAAATGTATTATGTGTGTTCTAGCTACTGTGATTCAATAGTAGATGATTACTATAGTAACAATACTTCCTTATTAGTCATACAAGGCTCAGTAATAAAGCTAACCCTTGAAAACATCTAAAGAAGGCTGAATTTAACAGATTCAACGATAAATACCTCTATTCCACTTGCTTTCTGCAGGCCTTATAAATCTCTGTACAGAAAGAGTGGTTAGGGTAATGTGGATATAAAATAAGAATCCAAAGGCCTCACTGAGAATTTTTTCACTTGTGAATTTTTCCAAGCAACTAGGTCATTCTATAACAGTAATGCTTTCTTCCCATTAAATACCTATGTTAAATTGTAAGTACTCTTTGAAGACAACATTTTACTTTCATTGCTTTAACAAAAAATGTTCTCTTTTATCATTTTCCTTTGAAGAGCATAGACCAAACTATCACTCAGAATTCTAGAACATGGAATAGGAGTGTATTTTTTCCATTTTTAAGATTTAATAGTGAAGCTGAATCTCAACCATTTATAGATTTTTATTAAGATATTTGGGAAGGCAGAATTGCCCATGAAATTCCTGAGTTTACTTCAGTAAACCAAACATTACAGTTCAATGTTATTATATAGCTACTATATAGTTAGCTAATATACAGTTAACTAATGTTACTATATAGTTACTATATTGCAGTAACTAGTCCAACCATACAAGTAGTCCTTCACAGAAATTTAAATAGTACTATAGGTACTTATGTGACTATGTGTGTCTGAGAAAGGAAAACCAAACTCATAACTAGGAACAGACTACAATCCAGAGAGAAGGACACTATGTGAACAAATAATTACATAGTAAAATATATATTTAGTATAAATAATAGAGTCAAATGACGAAAAGAATGAGACTAAGATAACAGAGTAAGTTGAAGGTTCTTAACTCTCTTGGAAGTGGTGATGCTCAAAAGTTTTCAACAGTGGTTGGGAAAAATCATGAAACTAAATTACCAGGGAGGAAGAGGGCATTTTAAAAGTATGTACTAGTGTAAGCTAAATCTTAGATCTGGAAATTAGAAAAATGCTAAATTTTCAATGGATTGTTTGGCTATAGTGGCAGACCCCTATATTTTGTAAGGGTTAAGATAAAGTTGGAGGCTAGTATTTTGCTAAGGATTCCATTATTGTTCATCAAGAACCTGGCCTGTAGTTTTCTTTCCTTAAAGGGTCTTCAGCTTTGGTATCAGGGTAAGGTTGGCCTCATAAAATGAGTTTAGGAGTGTTGCCTCCTCTTCTATTTTTTTGGAAGAGTTTAAGAAGGATTGGCATTAATTCTTTAAATATAGGAAGAATTCACCAGTGAAACTATCTGGTCCTGAGGTTTTGTTGTTGTTGTTGTTATTAATTGGGATGTTTTTCGTTGTAGATTCAATCTCCTGCCTAGTGGTAAGTCTGTTTAGATTTTCTATTTCTTCCTAGTTCAGGTATAAATAAATGTTGTTTATTTGAGATATTTCCTCTTTTTGAATGCAGGGGTTTGTCACTATAAACTTCTCTCTTATTCCCGTAAGTCTGGTTATGTCGTTTTGCATTTTTGTTTTTCTCAAAATGTTTTCTAATTTCCCTTTAAGTTACTTCTCTGACCCACTGGTTGTTCAAGAATGTTATTTAATATCCAATTATTTTTGGATTTTCCAGTTTTCCCTTTGTTATTCATTCCTAGTTTCATTCCATTGTGGTAAAACAAAAACAAAAACAAAAGAACCCACCAACAAACAAACAAAATCCCAATACTTGATATGACACCATTTTCTTAAATATGTTAGAATTATTTTGTAACCTAACATGTGATCTCTCCTGGACAATGTTCTGTGTGTGCTTGAGGAAAATATGTATTCTGCTGTTGCACAGAATGTTCTATGAATTTCACTTAGGTCTATTTGATGTATAATGTTGTTCAAGTCTACTCTTTCCTTACTGGCTTGCTTTCTGGGTGTTCCATCCATTATTAAAATTGAGGTATTGAAGTCTCTTGCTTTTGCTTCATTGCTATGTATTTTCCCCTTCACTTTGATCAATGTTTGCCTTATACATTTAGGTATTATGATGTTTAACTATTATATCTTCCTGGCGAATTGACCCTTTTATCACTATACGATGTCCTTGTCTCTTATGATAGATTTTTACTTAATATCTCTTTTGTCTCCAATAAGTATAGCTATCACTGCTCTCTTTTGTTTAACAGCAAACCAAATTCAGTAGTACATTTAGAAGTTCATATACCATGACTAAGTGGGGTTTATCCCTGGGATGCAAGGATGTTGCAACACATACAAATCAATTTAATTAGTTATACTACATTAATAAAATGAAGGATAAAAATCACATGATCATCTCGGGCTTCCCTGGTGGCGCAGTGGTTGAGAGCCCGCCTGCCGATGTGGAGGACACGGGTTCGTGCCCCAGTCCGGGAAGATCCCACATGCCGCGGAGCAGCTGGGCCCGTGAGCCATGGCAGCTGAGCCTGCGCATCCGGAGCCTGTGCTCCGCAATGGGAGAGGCCACAACAGGGAGAGGCCCGCGTACCACAAAGAATTTTTCTCAACATAATAAATGCCAAACATGAAAATCTCACGGCTAACATCACACTAAATCGTGAAAAACTGAACACTTTTCCTCAAATAACAGGAACAAGACACCACTATCTACTATCAGCACTTCTATTCAACATACTATTGAAAGTTCTAGGTAGAGCAATTAGGCAAGAAAAAGAAAAAAAGGACAGGGCATCCAAATTGGAAAAAGGATATAAAATTATCTCTGTTTGCAGGTGATATGATCTTGTATGTATAAAATCATAAAGACTCCACAACTTTAAAAAATGCTAAAATTCTAAATTTGGTAAAGTTGCAGGATATAAAATCAACATAGAAAAATCAGTTATGCTTCTATACACCAGTAATAAAGCACCCAGAAAGGAAATCTGTGTACAAAAGCATCCAAAAGAATAAAATACTCAGAATAAACTTAACCAAGGGGGTTGAAGGACTTGTATACTAAAATGACAACATCAATAAAATAAATAAAAGAAGACATAGACAAATGCAAAGACTTCCCTGTTCATGGATTGGAAGATTTAATATTGTTAAAATGTCAATACTATCCCAAAATAATCTCCAGATTCAATGCAATAACTATCAAAATCCCAAGGCATTTTTCATAAAAAAAGAAGAAACAATCCTAAAATTCATATAGAACCACACACACACACACATAAAAACAAATAGCCTAAGGAATCTTGAGAAAAAAGAGCGAAGTTGGAGCCATCACACATCTTGATTTCAAAATATATTACAAAGCTACAGTAGTTAAAACGGTATGATACTGGCAAAAAAACAGACAGATAGATCAATGAAATGGAATAAAGAGACAAGAAATAAACTCAGGCATACATGGTTAACTGGTTTTCAACAAGGGTGCCAAGAATGCACAATGGAGAAAGGGTAGTCTCTTCAACAAATGGTGCTGGGAAATCTGAACTCTTATCTCACACCACAAACAAAAATCAAATCAAAGTCAATTAAAGACTTAAATATAAGGCTTGAAGTTATAAAACTATTGAAGAAAACATAAAAGGATATTCATGACAGTTATCATGAAGCATTGATGTCATGATCAATGATTTATTAGAGATGACATTAAAAGCACAGGTAACAAAAGCAAAAATAGACATGTGGAACTATGTAAAACTAAAAAGCACCTGCACAGCACACAATTAATATGGTGAAAAGGCAATCTATGGAATGGAAGAAAATATTTGCAAAGCATATAACTGATAAGAGCTTAAAATCCAAAATACATAAGGAAATTCTTCAACTTAACAGCAAAAAAATCCACAAATAACCCAATTAAAAAATGGGCAAGGATCTGAATAGATATTTCTCCAGAGAAGACATATAATCATTGATAATATTGACAACATTACTAATCATAAGCAAAATTCAAATGAAGACAAAACTGAGATGTCACCTCAAACATGTTTGGGTAGCTATTTTACTATTATATATATATAAGCTATTTTATATATATATATGTGTGTGTGTGTGTGTGTGTGTGTGTGTGTGTGTGTGTGTTTGTGTGTGTGTGTATACATATACACACACACACACACACATATATGTATGTATGAATACATATATGAATAAAACCAGTGTTGGTGAGGATGAGGAGGAAATGGAATCCTTGTACACGGTTAGAAGTATTGTGTTTATTTATTTTTTTTGGCTGCGTTGGGTCTTCATTGCTGGGTGCAGGCTTTCTATAGTTACAGCAAGCTGGGGCTACTCTTCGTTGTGGTGTGCGGGCCTCTCATTGCGGTGGCTTCTCTTGTTGTGGAGCATGGGCTCTAGGCATGCAGGCTTCAGTAGTTGTGGTGCATGGGCTCCATAGTTGTGGCTCACGGCCTCTAGAGCACAGGCTCAGTAGTTGTGGCACACAGGCTTAGTTGCTTTGCAGCATGTGGGATCTTCCCGGACTAGGGCTCAAACCACTGTCCCCTGCATTGGCAGGCAGATTCTTAACAACTGCACCACTAGGGAAGCCCGGAAGCACTGTAAGATGGTGCAGGTGCTATGGAAAACATTTCCTCAAAAAATTAAAAGTTAAACTATAACATATGATTCAGCAATTCCACTTCCGGATGTTTATCCAAAAGAATTGAAATCAGGATCTCAAAGAGATGTATGTTCATTGTGGCATTATTCACAATGGCCAAGATATGGAAGCAACCCAAATGTCCATAAAGAAATGAACTGATAAAGAAAATGTGGTATGTACACACATGGAATATTATTCTGCCTTAAAAACATAAAAACAGGGAAATTATACTATATGTGACAACATGGATGAACCTGGAGGACAGTATGCTAAGTTAAATAAGCCAGTTCCAAAGAGCAAATACTGCATGATTCTACTTATAGGAGGTATCTAAAACATACAAACTCAGAGAAATAAAGAGTGGAATGATGGTTGCCAGGGGCTGGGCATGGGAGAAATGGGGAATTTTTCACTTAAAAATTTGTGAAGAACATAAATCACATGTTAAGTTTTCTTTCTAGAAGAAAAAAATAGATAAAACTGGAGGCCTCTGACTGCTTAACTGCTAAAGTCTGACTTTGTAACATATATTAATAATCAATCATAGAGAAAATTTGGGTAAATTGGAGATGTGGGGTACTAATCTAGCACCAAGAAACTTCACCTCTCACCATGTTTAAATAGTGTAAATATTCTTAAATACTGTTAATTACCATAGATTTATTCTCACAGTAGCTTCTTTATTTTTTTCTCCTTAGAAATTCATGGTGAATTACTATTTAATCTGTAAAGTATAGTATGTGGGGGATGTGATATATGAAAACTACCAAACTGACTGATTCAAATAAATGTGCTTTACTGTGTGATGAAAAGTACAATGGCACCACAATGTCTGAGGTATGAGCCCAGTGTTCACTGTTTTTTAATAGTCAGGAAACACAAAAAATATTGTTTACTCAGAATGAAATTAAAAGAAAGATGGTAGTAATTCTATCAATATGATCCTTGTAGATAGATCAGCTGGATATATCAGAGCCCAAAATGTGGTGCAATTTTTAAATTAAAATTGCCTTGATCCAGTGTAATTTTAATTAGCAAAACAGTTTACAACTCTATCATTTAATGTGTAATGTGCAGCCCTGATCCTAGATACCTACTTTTACATGTTACTGAAATAATAGAATATTTTGCTTTGGGGTAAAAGGCAAAATAGTAGCTTGAGTAGAAAAAGTATATCATCAATCCTACTAATTGGGGTACTTCTCTTGTCAACTGTAGTTTTCTCTTTGAACTAAGTTACTTAAATTCTTACAGTTAATATATTTCAAAAATAAATTTTCATTTAATAAATATGAATTTCCTAAGTATATGACAAATGCAGATTTTTGTCTTTGAAGCAATGACAGTCTCTCTCAATATTTTATCATAATGAAAACTTTCAGGTGCTTAAGCTGGAAGAGTTTTATTGTTCACAATAGTTTCAAATCAGTCTATGATGTCATATTTTTATGCTGATTTTTTAAACTTTTTACTTCATATTGGAGTATAGCCGATTAACAATGTTGTGATAGTTTCAAATGCACAGCAAAGTGACTCAGCCATACATATACATGTATCAATTCTCCCTCAAACTTCCCTCCCATCCAGGCTGCCACATAACACTGAGCAGAGTTCCCTGTGCTATACAGTAGGTCCTTGTTAGTTATCCATTTTAAATATAGCAGTGTGTACATGTCGATCCCAAACTGCCTGACTATACCTTCCCCCCATCCTTCCCCCTGGTAACCATAAGTTTGTTCTCTAAGTCTGTGAGTCTGTTTATGTTTTGTAAATAAGTTAATTTGTATCACTTCTTTTTAGATTCCGCATATATGTGATATCATATGCTATTTCCCTTTCTCTGTCTGACTTACTTCACTCAGTATGACAATCTCTAGGTCCATCCATGTGGCTGCAAATGGCATTATTCATTCTTTTCAATGGCTGAGTAATATTCCATTGTATGTATGTACCACATCTTCTTTATCCATTCCTCTGTTAATGGACATTTAGGTTGCTTCCATGTCTTGGTTATTGTAAACAGTGCTGCAATGAATATTGGTGTGCATGTATATTTTAGGATCATATTTTTCTCAAGATATATGCCCAGGAGTGGGATTGCAGAGTTATATGGTAGCTCTAATTTTAGTTTTTTAATGAACATCCATACTGTTCTCCACAGTGGCTGTACCAATTTACATTCCCACCAACAGTGTAGGAGGGTTCCCTTCTCTCCACACCCTCTCCAGCATTTATTGTTTGTGGACTTTTTGATGATAGCCATATTGACTGGTGTGAGGAGATATCTCATTGTAGTTTTGATTTGCATTTACCTAATAATTAGTGATGTTGAACATCTTTTCATGTGCCTATTGGCCATCTGTATGTCTTTGGAGAAATGTCTATTTAGGTCTTCTGCCCATTTTTTGATTGAGTTGTTTGTTTTGATGATATTAAGCTGCAAGAGCTGTTTATAAATTTTGGAGACTAATCCGTTGCCAGTCACATCATTTGCAAATATTTTCTCCCAATCTGTGGGATGTCTTTTTGTTTTGTTTGTGGTTTCCTTTGCCGTGCAAAAGCTTTTGAGTTTAATTAGGTCTCATTTGTGGTTTTTTTTTTTTGTATTTCCATTACTCTGGGAGATGGATCGAAAAAGAGATTGCTGTGATTTATGTCAGAAAATGTTCTGCCTGTTTTCATCTAGGAGTTTTATAGTGGCCAGTCTCACATTTATGTCTTTAATCCATTTTGAGGTTATTTTTGTGTATGGTGTTAAAGAATGATCTAATTTCATTTTTTTATGCGCAGCTGTCCAGTTTTCCCAACACAATTTGTTGAAGAGATGGTCTTTCCACCATTCTATAGTCTTGCCTCCTTTGTCATAGATTAATTGAACATAGGTGAGTGGGTTTATTTCTGGGCTTTCAATCCTGTTCCATTGATCTATATTTCTATTTTTGTGCCAGTATCATACTCTTTTGATGACTATAGCTTTGTGGTATAGTCTGAAGTCAGGGAGCCTAATTCTTCCAGCTCCGTTTTTCTTTCTCAAGATCGCTTTGGCTAGTCAGGGTCTTCTGGGTTACCTTACAAATTTTAAGATTTTTGTTCTGGTTCTGTGAAAAATGCCATTGGTACTTTAATAGGGATTGCATAGAATCTGTAGATTGCCTTGGGTAGTATAGTCATTTTGACAATATTGATTCTTCCAATCCAAGAACATGGTATATCTTTCCATTTGTTTGTGTCATCTTTGATTTCTTTCATCAGCGTCTTATAGTTTTCAGAGTACAGGTCTTTTGTCTCCTTAGGTATGTTTATTCCTAGGTATTTTACTCTTTTTGAAGTGATGGTAAATGGGATTGTTCTTGAATTTCTCTTTCTGACCTTTCATTGTTAGTGTATAGAAATGCAACAGATTTCTGTGCACTAATTTTGTAACCTGCAAATTTACCAAATTCATTGATGAGCTGTAGTAGTTTTCTGGTAGTGTCTTTAGGATTTTCTATGTACAGTATCATGTCAGCTCCCAACAGTGACAGTTAAACTTCTTCTTTTCCAATTTGGATTCCTTTTATTTCTTTTTCTTCTCTGATTATCTTAGCTAGGACTTCCAATACTATGTTGAATAAAAGTGGTGAGAGTGGACATCCTTGTCTTGTTCCTGATCTTAGAGGAAATGCTTTCAGCTTTTCACCATTGAGTATGATGCTAGCTATAGGTTTGCCATATACGGCCTTTATTATGTTGAGGTATCTTGCCTCTATGCCCACTTTCTGGAGAGTTTTATCATAGATGGGTGCTGAATTGTCAAAACTTTCCTGCACCTATTGAGATTGTTGTATGGTTTTTATTCTTCAGTTGGTTGATGTGGCGTATCACTCTGATTGATTTGTCGATATTGAAAAGTCCTTGGATCCCTGGGATAAATTCCACTTGATCATGGTGTATGATCCTTTTAAAGTATTGTTGGATTCAAATTGCTAGTATTTTGTTGAGGATTTTTACATCTATGTTCATAAGTGATATTGGTGTGTAATTTTCTTTTTTTGTGGTACCTCTGTCAGGTTTTGGTATCATGGTGATGGTGGCATAATAGAATGATTTTGGGAGTTTTCCTTCCTCTGATATTTTTTGGAACAGTTTCAGAAGTATAGGTGTTAGCTCATCTCTAAATCTTTGATAGAATTCACCTGTGAAGCCATGAGGTCCTGGACTTTTGTTTGTTGGAAGATTTTTAATCACAGTTTCAATTTCAGTGCTTGTGATTGGTCTGTTTATATTTTCTATTTCTTCCTGGTTCAGTCTTGGGAGATTGTATCTTTCTAAGAATTTGTCCATTTCTTCCAGGTCGTCCACTTTATTGGCATATAATTGTTTGTAGTAGTCTCTTAGGATCCTTTGTACTTCTGTGGAGTCCATTGTGACTTCTCTTTTTTCATTTCTAATTTTATTGATTGGAGTCTTCACCGTTTTTTTCTTGATGAGTCTGGTTAAAGGTTTTTCAATGTTGTTTATCTTTTCAAAGAACCAGGCTTTAGTTTCATTGATCTTTGCTACTGTTTGTCTCTATTTCATTTATTTCTGCTCTGATCTTTATGATTTCTTTCCTTCTACTAACTTCAGGTTTTGTTTGTTCTTTTTTCTCTAGTTGCTTTAGGTGTAAGGTTAGCTTGTTTATTTGAGATCTTTCTTGTTTCCTGAGGTAAGATTGTATTGCTATAAACTTCCCTCTTAGAACTGCTTTTGCTGCATCCCATAGGTTTTGGATGGTTGTGCTTATATTTTCATTTGTCTCTAGGTATTTATTTCCACTTCGGTTTCTTCAGTTGGTTGTTTAGTAGCGTATTGTTTAGCCTCCATGTGTTTGTGTTTTTTATATATTTTCCTTGTAGTTTATTTCTAATCTCATAGCACTGTCATCAGAAAAAATGCTTAATATGGTGTCAATTTTCTTAAATTTACTGAGGCTTGCTTTGTGGCCCAGCATGTGGTCAATCCTGGAGAATGTTCTGTGTGCACTTGAGATGACTGTATATTCTGTTTTTGGATAGAATGCTCTGTAAATTTCAATTAAGTCCATCTGATCTAATGTGTCATTCTAAGCCTGTGTTTCCTTATTGATTTTCTGTCTGGATGATCTGTCCATTAATGAAAGTGGGGTGTTAAAGTCCCCCACAATTATTGTGTTACTGTCGGTTTCTCCCTTTATGGCTGTTAGTATTTGCCTTATATATTGAGGTGCTCCTATACTGGGTGCATATATATTCACAATTGTTATATCTTCTTCTTGGATTGATCCCTTGATCATTATGTAGTATCTTTCTTTGTCTCATAACAGTCTTTAAAGTCTATTTTGTCTGATATGAATATTGCTACTTCAGCTTTCTTTTGATTTCTATTTGCATGGTATACCTTCTTCCATCCCCTCACTTTCAGTCTGTATGTGTCCCTAGGTCTGAGGTGGGTCTCTTGTAGACAGCATATATATGGGTCTTGTTTTTGTATCCATTCAGCCAATCTATGTCTTTGGTCGGAGCATTTAATCCATTTACATTTAAGGTAGTTATCAGTATGGGTATTCCTGTTGCTGTTTTCTTAATTGTTTTGCATTTGTTTTGGTATGTCTTTTTTCTTTTCTTCCTCTTTTTTTCTCTTGTGGTTTGATGACCATCTTTAGCGGTGTTTGCTTTTTCTTTTTTGTGTGTGCATCTATTCTAGTTTTGGGGCTCCTGTTCCCATGAGCTTTTGATATAGCAGTCTATATATGTACAAGGTTTTAGGTTGCTAGTCTCTTTCCTGCCTAGAGGAGTTCCTTTAGCATTTGTTGCAAAGTTGGTCTGGTGGTGTTGAATTCTTTTAGATTTTGCTTGTCTGTAAAGCTTTTGATTTCTCCATCAAATGTAAATGAGAGCCTTGCTGTGTAGAGTATTCTTGTGTGGAGTTTCTTCCCTTTCATCACTTTAAATATATTATGCCACTCCCGTCTGGCTTGCAGTTTCTGCTGAGAAATGAGCTGATCACCTTATGGGAGTTCCCTTGTATATTATTTGTCATTTTTCCCTTGTTGCTTTTAATATTTTTTCTTTGTCTTTAATTTTTGCCAATTTGATTACTATGTGTCTTGGCCTGTTCCTCCTTGGGTTTATCCTGCCTGGGATTCTCTGTGCTTTCTGAACTTGGGTGACTGTTTCCTTTCCCATGCTAGGGAAGTTTTCAGCTATTATCTCTTCAAATATTTTCTCAGGTCCTTTCTATCTCTCTTCTCCTTCTGGGAGCCCTAAAATGTGAATGTTGGTGTGTTTAATGTTGTCCCAGAGGTCTCTTAGACTGTATTCATTTCTTTTCCTTCTTTTTTCTTTATGCTGTTCTGTGGCAGTGACTTGCACTATTCTGTCTTCCAGGTCCCTTATCCATCCTCCTGCCTCAGTTATTCTGTTACTGATTCCTTCTAGTGTATCTTTTACTTCAGTTATTGTATTGTTCATCTCTGTCTGTTCATTAGTTCTTCTAGGTGTTTGTTAAACATTTCTTGCATCTTCTCAATCCTTGCCTCCATTTTTTTCTGAGATCCTGGATCATCATCACTATCATTATTCTGAATTCTTTTCCCAGAAGGTTGCCTATCTCTACTTCATTTAGTTGTTTTTCTGGGGATTTATCTTGTTCCTTCATCTGGGACATAATCCTCTGCCTTTTCATTTTGTCTAACTTTCTGTGATTGCGGTTTTTGTTCCATAGGTTGCAGGATTGTACTTCGTCTTGCTTCTGCTATCTGCCCTCTGGTGGATGAGGCTATGTAAGAGGCTTGTGCATGTTTCCTGATGGGAGGGACTGGTGGTGGGTAGAGCTGGGTCTTGTCCTCGCTCTGGTGGGCAGGGCCTGCTCAGTAAAACTTTAATCCATTTGCCTGCTGATGGTTGGGGTTTTGTTCTCTCCCTGTTGGTTGTTTGGCCTGAGGTGACCCAGCACTGGAGCCTACAGGCTGTTTGATGGGGCTAATGGTGGCCTCTGGGAGGGTTCATGCCAATGAGTACTTTCAGAACTGCTGCTGCCAGTGTCCTTGTCCCCACAGTGAGCCACAGCTGCCCCCTGCCTTTGTAGGAGACCCTACAACACTAGCAGGTAGGTCTGGTGCTGTCTCCTATGGGGTCACTCTCCTTCCCCCTGGGTCCTGGTGCACGCAAGCCTTTGTGTGTGCCCTCCAAGAGTGAAGCCTCTGTTTCCCCCAGTCCTGTGGAAGTCCTGCAATCAAATCCTGTTGTCCTACAAAGTCAGATTCTCTGGGGATTTCTCCCATTGCTGGAACCCCAGGCTGGGAAGCCTGACGTGGGGATCAGAACCTTCACTCCAGTGGGAGAACGTCTGTGGTATAATTCTTCTCCAGTTTGTGGGTTGCCCACCTGATGAGTATATGATTTGATTTTATCGTGATTGGACCCCTCCTACCATCTCACTGCGGCCCCTCCTTTGTCTTTAGATGTAGGGTATCTTTTTTGGTAGGTTCCAGCATCTTCCTGGAGATGGTTGGTTAGCGGTTACTTGTGATTCTGGTGCTCTTGCAAGAAGGGGTGAGCACACGTCCTTCTACTCCACCACCTTGAACCAATCTCCTCAGTGTCATACATTTTTAATTGACAATTTTGATCTTTATAGTTTCAACATATATTACATTTTAGTATGACTATAATTACTAAAATATTAGGCAGCCATTGTACAACAAGAATTAATATATTGATAAATTTTCCCTGTTTTGCCAAGGCTGTGCTAAATGACATAATTCATTTAAATAATTTTTCCTGCCTTGATTAGTGTCTGTTCCCATGTTACAAATCTGTTGTAATCTGTCAGCATAAAACATGTCTAAAATAACATTTATAGACATTTATTAGATATCACACACTATGCTACATCTTGAATGCCCTCATGGAATCTTCATAACAACTCTGAGAGACATCTATTGATAGTATTTTATCTTACAAATAAAAGAGTTTGTACACGGTTCTTGGTTGCAAACAACAGAAATCACTTTTGACTCACTTAAATGTAAAATTAACTTATTGGAAAAATGTTAAGGTAGTCCATAAATAAACTTAAAGGGGGGAAGACAGAGAAAACCAAGGCATACTCAAGATACTATAAAAGGAAAAATCTGCTTAGGATTCTGTTAATAGAACCATTTCCACTGGATACTCACCCCTACCACTTACTTGACTGTCTTTGGAACCCCAGTGAGTTGCCAATGGACTCTCCATTCAACCACAACCAATATGAATGATCTCTAATTCTACCTGTATATTTGTATCAAAATTCCACTCCCTATACATTCCTTAATTTTTTTGTCTATTCCACCACATTTGCTTCAAAGCCCTACTTTCCATTAAGAGTGTAGTCTGACATTATAGAAATTAAGCCATATAGGAGGAAATCAGAGTAAATGACCCCTATGAGAAATCTGATTGGAAAGTGGGTATGGAGCATAGAAAACAGGAGTGGAAAGGGAGAAAGGAATTGAACCAAGCATGCTCAGCTTATTTTTAGCAAAAATTTCATTCATTTCCATATTAGCTCCTCTCCTGGGGAGGAGAAAATGAATGTCCTGGAGTGTTATGATAATGGGTGGAATCCCCAGGATATATGGATGGAGCCATCAGGAATCTGGAAGAAGTTTCCCATCCCAGACAGCACATGTCTTTATCCCCTGAATTGAAAACTCTTTAAGAGCTGTATTAGTCAGTGTTCTCCATGATGAATTGTCTCACATGGTTATAGAAGCTGAGAAGTCCCATATAACTGCCATCAGCAAGCTGGAGACCCAAGAAAACTCACAGTGTAATTCATTTTGAGTTTGAAGACATGTGCACCAGAGGAACTAATGGTGTAAAACCCAGTCTACAGACAGGAAAAGATGAGATGAGCTGTCCAAGCTCAACAGTGGGACAGCAAAAAAGGCAAATTCTTGTTTCCTTTGCCTTTTGTTCTATTCAGGACTTTAATGGATTGAATGATGAGCACCCACATTGACAAGGGTAATCTACTTTACTGAGTCTACCAAATCAAATGCTTATCTCACCTGGAAATACACTCATAGAAACACCCAGAAGTAATGTTTAATATGGTGACCCCATGGCCAGTCAAGTTGATACATAAAAATAACCATCACAAGTCCACCCCTTTTCAATTTGGTACCTGTACATATCTCCTTAAACCATACTTAGGCCTCAAATAAAGACAATAACAAGGTCATAATCTAACTGAACATGATAAAATTATCCTGTGTACAACTGAAAATACACTGACCCCTTCCCCAGAAGAGAAGGTAAAGTCCTTAAGTAATGTTGACTCTTCTCCTTGATATTCCATAACTTAAATACTATGAAATTAGTAATACATACTATGATATAAAATCATTACATCTTATGTTACATAATAATGGAATAAGATAAAAAATATACGTAAATATAAGTAAATTAATAAAATGTACATACATGCAAATATATTTATAACAAAATAAATAGGAAATACTCATGACAATTACAATCCTCATTTCTGTAACTGGTCACATGGGTGTAGCTGATGTTTATAACTACCTTCTTTCACGACCCATTCTGTTCCCTTTGCCTTCAGCAAGCACCTCACCTCAGCTGGTTGTGGTTCTTTATATGGTGGGTGACTCAAACTAATTCTTGAAGGGTCTGGATCATTACTATACCTGCATAGATTGGGTTGTTGTAGTTTTCCACTAATCTTAATCACAGGACACAGTAATATTAAAAGATACCCTAAGGGATCCCCTTTATTCTGAACATACTCTTCCTTACCTCCATTGTGGAGTAGTAATCCAACTTCCCCTTGATAGTCAGGATTGATCTCCCCAGACAACAATGTAACATCCTTCTTTACCTGTTGATTCAGAGGCACAAGGATGACAAAGTGGCTGAGTGGCAGTTTTAGCTGAACAAAAGGCCAACTAGTTCACCAGAGAAAACCAGGAAAGAGCCAGCTAAAAAGAGTTTCCCTGGGGTTAGAATAAAGCTCAAAGACTGGTTTAAAAAGTTACCCATTCCTGAAGTTAATTGGATGAGACTGTGGAGCATCGTATGCACTAGGGAATTATTGAAAAAAAAAATAAGGGTAAATCAATGAAGCCTAGCAGCTGGATTTGATATCAAATGAGTTAGATAGATTAATAGAGAGATAAAGGAAAAACACTGTCAAAAATAAGCTCTGCTCAGCCACTAGTAACCATAGTGTGTGCACATACCCAAGGCTGAGCCCCCTGAGGAGCAATACCAAGTATGTTCAATTAACTGAAGAAAACCATGGTTAAAAAGATAAAGTTAGCTATAATGTCAATATCTTATCAAATGGATCATATCAATGAAGAAATAGAAATTATAACAAAGAATCAAACTGGAATTCTGAAGTTGAAAAGGACAACAACCAAACTGAAAAAAATTCACTGAGGGGGCTCAAGAGTTGACGTGAGCTAGCAGACGAGACAGTAAACATTTAGATAAATCAGTAGAGATATGTAGTATGAGGAACAGTAAAAAAGAGAAAAGAAGAATGAAAAAGTCCCAGAGAAATATAGTACACTTTTTTTTTTTTTTTTTTTTTTTTTTTTTG
>NW_006789795.1:177672-184523 GCF_000442215.2 Lipotes vexillifer
CCGGGACCGGGGCACAAACCCGTGTCCCCTGCATCGGCAGGCGGACTCTCAACCACTGCGCCACCAGGGAAGCCCCTATAGTACACTTTTAAGTGAACCAACTTATACATAACTGGGAGTGCCAAAATGAGAAGAGAGGAAGAATGGAGTAGAAAAAAAAATATTCAAAGAAATAATGCCTGAAAACTTGCCAAATTTTCTGAAAAATATTTATCTATACATCCAAGAAGACAAATTAATTCTACCCTGGTTAAACCCAAAGAGGTTGAGATCCACACTCAGACACATCATAGAGAAAATACTGAAAGCCAAAGAGAAAAAGGAGGAAAGGAGGAAAAGAAAATGATTTAAAGTATACAAAAAAACCTCAATTAGAAATAAACAGATGCCAGATGACAGTGGGGTGATACAGTCAAAGGCAAGAAAAGGGAGAAAAAAACTGTCAACCAAGAAACTTTTGTCCAGCAAAACCATCTTTCAAATGGTAAGGTGAGATATGACATTCCAAGATAAGCAAAAACAGTATTCTTTGCTAGTGGACATGCCTTAAAAGAAATACTAATGGAAATTCTTCAGTCTGAAATCAAGTAATCCCAGATGGTAATTCAAATCCACATAACAAAATAAAGAGCATGAGCAAAATAATTATGTAATTAGAAATTACAGAATTAATATATATGTATTCCCCTTTCTTCTCTTGACTGATTAAAAAGCAATTATATGAAACTGTGTGTGTGTGTCTGGGCCTATAACATATAGGATGTAATATATTTGACAATAACACAGAAGATGTGAGAGCTAAGTTGTATTGAAGTAAAGAAGTGAAACCAAATGGTAACTTGAACCCATAGTAACCCATAATGTGAACTAAAATTGATAAGAGGCAAATATAACAAACCCTCTAAATACAAACTTGATTCCATTTATTCACTTAGCTTCTTTAATACATACAGAATTTCAGAAAGTAATCATAAAAATGTAATTTGGGGTGTTACAAATACATACATGCAATGTATATAATGATAACACAAGATAGAGGAGTAAAATACTATATGAGTAACATTTCTAAATCTCAATGAAATTAGGTTAGTATGACTCTGAAGTAGATTCTGATACATTAAGATGTATATGTGGTAAATCCTAGAGGAAACAATGAGAAATTTTCTGTAAAAAAAATTTAGTAAGATAACCATTGGTGGAACAAAAGTATGACAAAATAAAATATTGCCTTGATGCAAGAAGAAGCACTAAAACAAGAGTAGAGGAACAAAAATGTATTGAAACATAAAAAAACATGTGTTAAAATGACACATAAATCCAGCTACGTCAACAGATTAAACAAGAATTGATTAAAAATTCAATCCAATTACAGACATTACTGGTGGATTAAAAAAACATTCCAGGGCTTCCCTGGTGGTGCAGTGGTTGAAAGTCTGCCTGCCGATGCGGGGGATGCAGGTTCGTGCCCCGGTCTGGGAAGACCCCACATGCCGTGGAGCAGCTAGGCCCGTGAGCCATGGGAGAGGCCACAACAGTGAGAGGCCCGCATACCACAAAAAAAAAAAAAAAAAGATTCCAAATGTATGCTATCTACAGGAGATACACTTTATCCTCAAATATACAAATACTTTAAAAGTAAAAAGGTAAAAAATATATTATGTAAATGGCATCATAAGATAGTTGGAAGGGGCTATTATCAAAATAATAGTGTATAAAACATGTTACTAGACCTAAAGATGGACATTATACAACAGTAAAAGTGTAATTATATTAGAAAGATATAAAAATTAAAAGCACAAATATACACTTAAGAACAGTGCCTAAAAAGACATGAAATAAAAACTGACAGAATTAAAGGGAGAAAGAAATAATCCAACAATAACAGAGACTTGAATACACCAGTTTTAATAATGAATACAACAAATAGGCAAAAGATTGATGAGGAAATAAAAGATTTGAACATTGTACAATAACTAAACCAAATGAACATCTATAGGCTATTCAACCAAAGAACAACAAAGTACAAATTTTTCTCAAGTGCACATAAATTGCTTTCCAGGATAGACCTTATGCTAGGTCATAAAATAATCTTCAATAAATTTAAAATTATTAAAAACCATTACACAAAGTATAATACATTCTCTGTTGAAAATGGAATAAAAAATTGGAAATTAAAATCTTAACAAGATTTGGAAAATTCAAAATTATGTGGAAATAAAACAAAGTTCCTAAATAACTAATTGGTGAAAGAAGAAGTAAGAGTAATTAGAAAATATATTGAGATGAATGAAAATAAAGACACAACATACCAGAATTGATGGGATGCAGCAGAAGCAGTTGTTAGAGGGAAATTTAAAGTTGTAACTGCCTTTCACTCATATGTGAAATATAATATTTATTACTGTCCTTCCTTCTACTAAATTTAGGCTTTGTTAGTTCTTCTTTTCCTAGCTTCTTTGATGTGTAAAGTTAGATTGCTTATTTGAGGTTTTTTCTCTTCTTCTTTTTTTTTTTTTTTGAGGTAGGCCTGTTTTGCTATGAACTTCCCTCTTAAAACTGCTTTTTGTGCGTCCCATAAATATTGAGTGAAGATAAATGAAAGATAGAATAAAAAACAATAGAAAAGATGAATACAACTTAGAGCTGGCTCTTAGCAAAGAGAAACAAAATCGACACACTTTTAGTAAGACTCACCAAGAGAAAGACAGAGGGATCAATAAATAAAATAAAAAATGAAAGAGGAGGGACTTCCCTCATGGCACAGTGGTTAAGAATCCACCATTTTAAAGCAATTATACTCCAATAAAGATGTTAAAAAAATAATATACTGGTTATCATAGGGGAGAGAGAGGGGGAGGGGCAATGGGATTAAGAGATACAAACTACAGTGTATTAAATAGATAAGCAACAAGGATATATTGTATAGCACAGGGAATTATAGCCATTATCTTGTAATAACTTTTAATGGAGTATAGTCTGTAAAAATACTGAATCACTATGCTATACACCTGAAACTAATATTGTAATTCAACTGCACTTCAATTAAAAGTAATAAAGAATAAATATCTTTACTAAAAAAAAATCATACACCATGACCAAGTGGGATTTATTTCAGGGATGCAAGGATGGTGTAACTTCTGCAAATCGATCAATGTGATATACCACATTAAAATATAAAGGATAAAAATCATATAATCATATAATCATCTCAATAGCTGCAGAAAAAGTTTCTGACAAAATTCAAAATCCATTTATTATAAAAACTCACCAAAGTGGGAAAAAAGGGAATGCACCTCAAGAAAATAAAGGCTACATATTAAAAATTTCCACAGGTAACATTATGCTCAATGGAGAAAAGCTTAAAGCTATCCCTCTAAGATGAGGAACAAAACAAAGATACCCACTCTCCCCACTTTTATTCAGTATTAGATTAGAAGTCTTAGCAAGAGCAATTAGGCAAGAAAAAGAAATAAAAGGCAGTCAAATTGGAAAGGAAGAAGTAATAATGTCACTATTTTCAGATGATATAATACCTTATGTTTTTTAATATAAGGTATTTTTAAGGGCTTTTGAGCCCTAAAAACTCCACCAAAAATCTGTTAGAATCAATAAATGAATTCAGTAAAGTTGCAGAATACAAAATCAATATATAGAATTTCTTGAATTTCTATACACTAATAATGAATTATCAGAAAGAGAAATTAAGAAAGCAATCCCAATTAAAATTGAATCAAAAAGAATAAAATAACTAGGAATAAATTTAACCAAGGAGGTGAAAAACATGTAGACTGAAGATTATAAGACAATGATGAAAGAAATCAAAGAAGATACAAAAAAATGAAAAGGTATCTCATGCTCATGGATTGGAATAATTAATATTGTTAAAATGTCCATACTAGTCAAAGCAATCTATAGATTCAATGCAATCCATATCAAAATTCCAATGGCATTTTTCACAGAAGAAGAACAAATAATCCTAAAATTTGTATGGAATCAAAAAAGGCCTCAAGTTGTCAAAGAAATCTTGAGAAAGAAGAGGTATCACACGCCCTGATTTCAAACTAAAGTACAAAGCTATACTAGTCAAAACAGTATGGTAATGGCATTAAAAACAGACACACATCAATGGAAGTGAATACAGAGCCCAGAAATATACCCATTGTCGTCAACTAATTTCCAACAAAGGAGGAAAGAATATACAATGGGGAATGGACACTCTCTTCAATAAATTGTGTTGGAAATACTGGTCAGCCACATTCAGAAGAATGAAACTAGACCACTACCTTACACCATATGTAATCTTGAAGCCGTAAAACTCCTAGAAGAAACTATAGCTGGTAAAAGCTCCTTAACATTGATTTGACATTGAACTTCTGGGTTTGGCTCCAAAAGTAAAGGCAAGAAAAGCAAAAATATACAAGTGAAAGTATATCAAACTATAAAGCTTCTGCATAGCTAATGAAACCACCAACAAAATGAAAAAGTAACCTACTTAATGGGAGAAAATATTTACAAATTATATATCCATTAAGGGTTTAATATCAGAAAAATATAAAGAACTCAAAAAACTCAAGAGGAAAAAAGACCCAAATAAAAAATGGACGGCAGCTCTTAGTAGAGTGTTTTCCAAATAAGACATATAAGTGGCCAACATTCACATAAAAATATTTTCAACAAAGCTAATTATTAGGGCACTGCAAATCAAAATCACAATGAGAGATCACCTCAGACCTGTTAGAATGGCTATTATCATATGGATATGTGAAAAGGGAACCTTCATACACTGTTAGTGGGAATGTAAATTGGTGCAGCCACTATGGAAACAATATGGAGATTCCTCAAAAAATTAAAGTAAAACTACCATATGATCTAGCTATTCCACTTCTGCATATTTATTTTAAAAATAGAAAACCACTAATTCGAAAAGATGTATGCACCTCAACACTCACTGCAGCATTATTTACAATAGCCAACATATGAAAACAACCTAAGTCCATCAATAGATGAATGGATAAAAACGTTGTGATATATATATATAACATATATACACATATATAATGGAATACTACATAGCTGTATAAAACAGAGAAATCTTACCATTTGCAACAATATGGATGGACCTTGAGGGTATTATGCTAAGTGAAATAAGTCAGATAGAGAAAGACAAATACCTTATGATTTCACTTACATGTGGAATCTAGAAAACAAAACAAATAAAACATTACTCATCGATATAGAGGACACATTGGTGATTACTAGAGGAGAAGAGAGTTGGGGGATTGCCAAAATGGGTGAGGAGAGTCAACTGTAAGATGACAGACTGTAGCTAGTTTTACTGCGGTGATCACTTTGCAGCGTATATACAAATATCAAATTATTATGTTGTATACTTGAAACTAACATAATGTTATAAACCAGTTCCACCTCAACTAAAAAAAAAACAATGAGATACTGCCTGATACCTACAAGAATGGCAATAATTAAAAGACAGATAATAACAAATATTGGCAAGGATGTGGAGAAATTGCTGGCAGGAATATAATTAATGCAGCCACTTTGGAAATACATCTGGAAGTTTCTTAAAAAATTACACAGATTCCACATATATGTGTTAATATATGATATTTGTTACAGACGTAAAGAACAAATGTATGGATATCAAGGGGGGAGGCGGGGTGGGTGGGATGGATTGGGAGGTTGGGGTTGACATATATACATTACTATGCATAAAATAGATAACTAATGAGAACAGACTGTATAGCACAGGGAACTCTACTCAGTGCTCTGTGGTGACCCAAATGGGAAGGAAATCCAAGGAAGAGGGGATATATGTATACGTGTGACTGATTCACTTTGCTGTACAGCAGAAACTAACACAACATTGTAAAGCAACTATACTCCAATAAAAAAAAAATACACAAAACTTCCATGTGGCCCAGCCATTCCATTCCTAAGTATATACCAAGAGAAATGAGAACATAAACTCACACAAAAACTTATTCAATGAATTTCCACTCAGCATTATTCCTAATAGCCAAAAGGTGGAAATAATCCAGGTGTCTATTAACTGATAAATGGATAAAAGTTGTATATCCATACAATGGGGTATTATATATCCATTCAAAGGGATGAATTACTGATACATGCTACAACATGGGTGAACCTCAAAATATGCTAAGTGAAATAAGTCAGTCACAAAAAAATTACATTAGTGTATGGTTCCACTTCTGAAATGATCAAAGCATGCAATTTTATAGAGAAAGAAAGTATATAAGTATTTTCCTAGAGCTTGGGAGAATGGGTTCTTGGAGTTGACAGGTAAAGGTTGTGGGGTTTCTTCTTAGGGTGATAAAAATGTTCTAAAATCCATTTTGGTGATGGTTGATGGTAGCTCAACTCTGTGAATATACTAAAATCCATTGAATTGTATACTTTAAATGGATAGATTTTATGGTATATGAACTATATCTCAATGGTTGTTTTTTAAAAAAATCTGTCCTCTAAAAATGTCTTATGGTTCTTGCCATCAACTTCTTATCCTGAGTGCTTCTCTCTTTCTCTACTACAAATCATCGGGGAGAAGCCAAGTTGATTATAGTGGATGAGAATACGTAGAGAATAAATAAATCAAGATTTGGCAGCTTTCTGAGTAATATGGATATTCACATTAACTTCCGTGGAGCAAAACACAATACCATTTTTCTGTGAAGTCTGCAGCCAAGTCATTCTCCTACAAATCAAGCTCCTTATGTTTGTTGGCCTCAGTTGTTTGGTTTTTGAAAAAGAATTTAACTACATCTCCATATTTTCATATCTTAATCACATGTGTTTTTAGCTGTGTGTCTCTTTCC
>NW_006789795.1:184533-226671 GCF_000442215.2 Lipotes vexillifer
CTAACCAGCATATTGTCTTTCCTGAAGAATTAGTTATCTCTGAGTTATAATTTTTGTTACATTTTAATATCTTCAGTAGTTATGAATTCTGAATTCATCCTGAAGTGACACACAGATTCCTATAAAGATCCCAGCACACCTTACTATTTTTAAAGCAAAATCGTAGGTGACAGTTGATTTTTTACGGGATTACTTTTAGATACGTCTGTGAAGGATCTTAAAACCAGAACTGTTACATTTGTTATTGATATGTAGGATACTAAGTAGATTCCATTTTCCTTGATTTTCAAAAAAAGGAAAAGTGCAATGAAAAGGCATTTATAAATGACTTTCAGAATTGTAACTCTAATAAAAATCTTTTTAACCAATATCACATTGATGTTTTCTTGATCCATCTCCTATGGAGAATTTTCTCTATTATCAAATTATATTTACTACCTGGAGTTATCTACGGATATAACACCAGACCCAAACCTTTATCTAACCCTACATCTTTAATGAATGAAACTGTTACATAAATCCTGCCAGTAAGTTACAAGCAAAGACTAATAAAGCTTTGTGTTTATCTGAACATAAAAGATAAAACACTTACTTCCATTTTAAAAATATTCTGCAAGAATAAAGGACACAGGGATTCACATTAGAAGATGTTTGATGGTATAGTCATCAAAGTAATCAGAGTAGAAGAGTCGAGAAACATAATACACTTACAGAGCTTCTGCCTTCTATTCACGGTTACTATTCATAAGCAGTAAGTTTATTCTTATAAGGATAAATTCAACAACAAAAACAAAAAACAACTTCAAAGAGTCCAATTCAAAGCAAGCTACCTTGAAGGAATTACTCAGATGTGTTATTGTCCATCTTATGAAGATTTGTTGGCTTAGCTTCCAAACATTTCAAAGTACTGCATAATATGATCACTAGCTATAATGGTATAAAGGCCTTGTAATCATGGAGATACACGATGCCAGTTCCCTAGACACTCCACCATACTGGTTGTTCAGGTAATGTTGAGGTCTTTGAATAAAGAAAGGGAGGGATATAGTGGAGGATTTAAGGCATAATGGGAAACAATTTCTGAACAACACTTGCAACATTCAGCAAATACATTATAAAATATTTTGTCAGAATAGACTCTAACATCATGATGTATTTCTTACTGTAAAGATTATAGTCAGTAAAAGATAAATAATCCTTTAACTGAATATAGATATGTTAGAAGTTTTGAGAGGAAATGTTACTGAAACAATAGAAGCAAATAATAAAGAGCCTATTTTGTTTACACTGATTAATCTAGGTTTCTGAATTAGTTCCATGGGCCCATTATATTATATAGAAATCTCCTACTGATAAGAAAATGACCAGATATAATGCTTTTGAAATACTGTGAGATTAATTTAGATATTAAGTTATATATGTGTGTTCCACTAGTACATGTGGAATTATCCCAATCAATAAAATGAACAAATCTGTTTTAAAATTTTATTTGCACCTATTTGTATATTTTGTATCTAATGAATTTAATACGTGCTACTCATAATAATTTATTTTTAATTTAATAAAATCTCTGTTTCAACTGTATTTTCTGACAATTTACACTTTTTTGTATTTTTTGGATCAGTAGAGACTCTTGAGGGAGTTGACTGACATTAACAAAAATGATAAGACAAGAGAACAAAAAATATTAAAATGTATCTGTGATTTGTTTTATAGTTCAAAAGATATTATTAGTCAATATATTTTCAACTATACAAATTATTTACTTTTAAAGCACCTTTTAATTAAATTTTATACATGGACAAAATTATAGATCCATGTGATAATGCTAAGTGAAATGTAAAACTCCTTACTCCTAATACGTACAATAATATTAAAAGTAGTATAACATATTTTTTTCCTTTTGTCCCTTACAGCAAGCCTATATTTTTTTTTCTGAGAAGGAAAATACTAGATGAGTTTTCTCCTTTTTCCAAAGCTTTCGAAATAGCTGATTTGTAAGCTGAAAACCAACCACATATAAAAAGATCAAAGTGCTATCCTAATGCATAAACATTCATGATATAATTGGCAAATGTTGGCATCAAACAAACCTCCTGGTGACTTATTAAGGAGCTTGCAATGTCCAAAAATGGAAGGAACATTCGGTTATATGTATAATGCCTTTAGGTACTGACATTAAAAAATGGAAAAAAAAAAGATTTGTTTCTAGAATCTTAGAGGACAGGATTTACCAGGATTTGTGGTTTATAGACCCCTGCATTACCAACAAGGAAGAAGAATATTTGGGAAGGGAAAGAAAGTTAGACTTACCTGCAGAAGTCAGAGGCAGGATGATAGTAGAGGGTAGTATAAAAGAATGAATAGGGTTAAGTTAGATTGAAAATTGGGTAAAGAGTTAAAAGACTAGATTTGGACTTTTTTTTCAGGATTCCCTTTCTATGATATCTTTTCTTAAATATATCTTTATTGGAGGATAATTGCTTTACAATGTTGTGTTAGTTTCTCTACCATATACCCATGCTGAGATTCTAATCAAGTGACTTAATTTTCACCTTCCTTCCTAGTCTGTAATATGTGATTAATAATGTTTCCCATACTTGCCATCACAATATGATTATAGAAATTACTAACTGATGATTCTATTAAGGTATGTTTTCATCATCTAAAAATAATATGCCAGTTAAATGACTAAAATAGTCATGGAATTATTAAGATATTAATTTGTTGACATTCAGATAGTCAGTTACAAGTATTTATTGAGTGCCTAAAATGTGCCAGGTGCGATGTTAGGTACTAGAGATACACAAAGGTGAAGATGATGAATAAGCAGGGTCTTGATTTTCAAGGAACTTATCATTTAGTGAGGCATTTTAATCCTGAATAAAGAGTGAATGAAAAGAATGGTAACAACACATATAAAAGACCAGAGAGAGGAGAGAACATGGCAAATGTTAAGTAACAGAAATAATTTCTATATGGCTGGAGCTTATACAATGTAGATGAAAGGGAAAATTAAGTATTTTCACTATTCATGTCAGTTTTCAATTTCTGATATCATATTGATTGAATGACTTTATTGTCTATGTTTAGCAATTGCGAGTTACATTTTTCTGCAAATGATATATTGTGAAGAGTTGAATTGGAGAATTAGGTAGACTATTCAGTAATATAATCAGTCCATCAAAGTGCATTATTTACAAAAACCTAGAAATGTTAGATTAGGTGAATAATGAAAGTATTCTTACCAAATGTACCAAGATGTTATATACATCAAGGTGACTTAAAAGTTAATACATCTTGCTATAATATCTTTCATCTTTGAAAAAAATATACTCTTCATCCCCTTTTGGCAACCCCTTTATTTATCTACTATTTTTTCCAGCAAAAGTTTCAAAATATATGTCTAGAATCACTATCCACTTTGTCCATCTTCTCTGAATCCACTCCAAACAGGCTTGCCTGATAAATAAGTTTTTATTAGTATAAATAAATAATTTTTCCAAAAAGTTAATGCATCTTGATGCATATTAATACAATTAAGTTATTTATTTTTCCTGAAATTGAGTGCTTTTGTAATTTATCCCAAAATACTGTCTAAAAAGTAAGAATATTACACTGCTCAGTGGGCTTTCTAACCTGAAAAATCTTCATGAAACTGTTTTTGTAAACCAAAGATAAATCTGAGGACTACTGCCATAAAAAGTGAAACCATGAGTATAATGCCATTACTTATTTGTTGTTACAGTGTTTTTTAAGCAAAAAAGTCTTTGCACCTTTATCTATACTCATAGGATAACCATCCCATTGGAAACAAAGGAAATTGTATGCCAGTAACATATTTTTAGAGTCAGAATGGATGACTGAGGATAACAAGTGTCTTTAAAAGACCTTTCAAACAACTGAACAAGATTGGTCTCTGCTTAAATGAAGAAAGTAGCCACCTAAATGAAAAACTGAAAATTACGTTTTCAGGTTTATTTTGCAATCTGAAATTGTCAGCATTAGAATTACATTTTTTAGACTCAGTTACTGCCTCCAGAAAGCACCTGCTAATGCATACAGCTACCAGGGATGTAAAGTTTATTAATTCTGAAAATTAGTTATCAGATTGTCTAACTTTCACTAGTAAACAGCAAGACAGGCCAATGCATTTCCTTAAAAAAGAAACCTCAAAGAATGTGATTAAATCCGGTATGGAAAGGGCAGAAGTGACATTATTTCACAAAAAAAGACAATAATTGTAGTTAGAGCTTGGTCTAGCTTTTGAGCTGTGTAAATTTGCTTATTTTTCATAAACCTTTTCATCTATATGACGTTATGATCACAAAATCTCAATCTCATCTAAACTTTATTGTCTTTTCTCCCACCGTGAACTTACAAATAGACTAACTTGTGCATTTAAAGTCTATGATTTATGTTCCTTGATTTGGTCAGGCACAGTATTTGAAAAAAAAAATATATAGCCAGATAGGGAGCTATTTGCTTGACCTTAAAAACAATTTAGAAGTAATTAGGAATCGTTTTGTGAAAAATGAATGGCATATAGCAAGTATATGCACAATTAGTTGTTTGTGGTTTCATTTATTGTTCATAGAATGAATGACAGTTAGTCAAAGCCTGCTCCATAGTTTCACCATTTAGTATGCCACATAGTACAAAAGAATAAAAATATTGTTTACTTTTTAGTGTAAAACCAATGAATAAACAAAATTTTCCACAAATAGTATTTTTAAAGAATTCACATAAATTAGCCCTGTAGACCACAGGTCAAAAACTAAAAGTGGGAATTGAGAAGAACAGTCACTTATTTCCAAAGTGAAAAATACCTGGGTGCTCCTTCCAGTAAAAAATGGCAGTGGTAATGTTTCCAGCTCTGAACTGTTTTATTTTTTGTTCTTTCTTCCATGTGAATAGAATTACACTGAGGCACCTATGACTAAGATTTCTAAGTGGCAAAGCTGGGGTGTGTGTGTGTGTGTGTGTGTGTGTGTGTGTGTGTGTGTGTGTGTCTGTGTGTGTTTTATTATGTAGGCATCTGTTAAAGCTGATGGTAGAAGAGGCAAATGGATTTTAAAAAATCAGATAAACTGACAGCTATTGCCAGTAAGGATATCTACTGGGAATGCATTTCCGTCTATAAAAGTTTAGGAAATTAGGAACTCTCTTGAATTTTTGTAATAAAAAATGGAAGTTATTCTTGCATTAATCAACATGAATTATCTACATTTACTAAAAAGGAACATAAACGCTAAGGAAAAAGTTTTTAACACAATATCTTGGAATACATTTGGACCATTTCTATAAATGTTTTATTGTTGTTGTCGTTGTTATGGAAAAGTACATTAAGACCATGACAATACAAATTGCACATGTCCCAGTGCTGTAAGGGGAGACACCACTGGATAACACACAGTTATTACCATGCAACAGATTTTGAGGATATATATAACATGACAAAATTTAACAGAGATATAAAAAAACAAGTATAAAAATACATATTTGGAGAAATGTGGCTTAAGGGCATATTTTAACACTGTCTTTCAACAGAGTTAGAGTCAGTAGAATCACCCAGCTGCCAAAAGCTAATGCAATATTAGCCTCTGTCGATGATGTTAGGGAGGTGAAAACATCATACATTTCACCTTGAGCAGGTCATACTTATTATATATTAGGGTAGTATTAGGGTAGGTACCAAGTTTCATTATTTTATTCCCTTAACATAATATGTTTAGTATGGTACATAAGACATGCCCAGTAACTAACAATTAGATTGATGGATAAAGCATTATGTCATATGAGAAAAGATAAAACAAAATATGGAGACAATTTTGAGAGGGAGGGCAGAGGAATAGGCCTATCACTGTGGCAATGAAACTTAGTTGTATTCCAATTCGCATTATTTTTTTTCTGAGGAATATAATGGCAATTTGATCTGGACAATGACATCCAAAATTAAAGATGATATTGAATATTTCCAGGTCTCCAATGAAGACAAGTTCAGTCATATGACTAGTTATCTGAAAATGTGATTCATCAGAAATCATACGCATACCTTCTGGAAACTGTCTACAAAGGTAGAGGCGTCACCTCTTTTCCTTTCAATAGATGACTGGAATGCAGACCTGTTAAGTAAAGCTGGAGCAGCCATTTTTTCACCCTAAAGTAGAAGCAATATCTTACAATTGCAGTAAAACAATCTAGAAGGAGCCCATAGACAAGAAATCATAGAATTTCTATACCAGCTATGGAATGCATATCTCTGGATTTTGTTTATATGAGAGAAAAGTTTATTTTACCTCATTTGGAATAACATCAGTTTAGGTTTTCTGTTACTAGCAGCTAAGCCTTACTAATTGAGTTCCCTTCATGTATTTTATAGGTAATTATGCAGAATTTGGATCAGATATTTTCTATGTAGCTATGGTGGTAGAATTTGCATCCATTAGTGGAAGCTATATGGAAACATGTCTGGCTGAAAGCAAAAATGTCCTAAAATTTAGAGTCAACTAGAGAGGAATGGAACAGATATTCACACATAGTAATAGCAGTCTAGTTAGTATGTAACAACACTCTTATTGAGTAAAACTAGAAAAGCTTGACACAATATTATAAAAACCTGCTTAAAAGTAATTCAGAGCTAAAAATGTGGCAACTACCTATGTGACTAAAATTTGGGAGAAGATAGAAACCCAGAGATGTGAATCCAGCATTTATGGTAGCTTTTTTTTTTAGAGGCACTTGTCAATTTCAGAAGCAGCATTAATTGGCAGAAAACTGAGAATAGATTTTGAGAATTTTACATGGCTCAAGAGGACAAAATTCAAGTTAAATTCTGCCAAGGAGGCAACACCCTAGTAAAATTCTCATGGTTTGAAATGGTACCCTAAAGATTTACATCCTAGGAATAAGATGGTGCTGTAAATAAATCTTCACTCCCAGTGATGGGAGCAGTGTCAAATCATCATAATCCCTATCATTGGATTTAGGTAATTAGAGATTAACTGTGCCCCTAAATACTTGCCAAAATAAAAGAAAAATTTCTGTGGAGGAAAAAAATCATCCTTGGACTGAAATTAGTGTTATAATTGTTTGTTTCTTTGTTTTTATTTTTGGCTGCACGACGTGGCTTGTGAGAGCTCAGTTCTCTGACCAGGGATTGCAGCCGGGCCACTGCAGTGAAAGCCCAGAATCCTAAGCACTAGGCCACCAGGGAACTCCCTATAATTGTTTCTTATATGCAGTATCCTAGACAAAATAAAAAATAATTAAACACACAATGAAACAAGAAAACAGAAGTACTAACTAGAAAGCAAGGAAAAAAATCAGACAGAAAAACAGACCCATGGAAATAAAAATAATGTTACTACTAGACAAAGACTTTAACTATACTTAATTTTTCAAATATATAAAAAGATTAAAAACTGATTTGAGAATGAGAAAGTATAAAAAAAGTTAAATGGAAATTCTAAAAATAGAATAATTAAAATTAAGAATTCATTGAATGTTTTAACTGTAGATTGGAGAAATATACATATTTTTTAGTAAAATGAAAGATAACAAAACTGTACAGAATGAAGTATCCAAAAACAAAGAAGGTTAGGGACAGAATATATAAAGCATGAAAGTTTAATGTACGTGTAACTGAACTTCCAGCAGGAAGAATACAGGAAATGGGACAAAAGCAAAATTTAAAAACAACGACTGAGATTTGTCCAAAACAGACAAGGCTGACAAGATTCAGATTCAAGAGAACCTATGCACCCCAAGTAGGATAAACTAGAAGAAAATTAAACACAGAAGTTCTAGAGTCAAACTAAAGATAAAGGGAAAAATAAAAAAAAATTCTCCGAAGGAAAATTAATTTTAAATATAAACAATTAGATTTCCATATGTCTTCAAATGGAAAAAGGGAGCCAGAAGACAATGGAATCATATATTCAGGGTGCTGAAATAAAACTCTAACCTAGTATATTATACTCAGCAAAAGTATTCTTCATGAATGAAGGTGAAATAGAAAAAATTCACATGAGCAAAAACTACAATTATTGGTCATCATCAGACTCTAGTAAATATTAAAGGACATTCTTCAGATAGAAGGTAAATTAGATAGCATGTCATAGATGTATAAAGCACAAATAATAAATTTATAAAATTTGAAAAAATAAGCAACACATTAAAATCATACAGAATATGTTCTGAAAAGAGACAAATTAAGCTAATAATTAATTTTAAAAACACTAAAAATGTCAACAGGTTTGGAAAGTAAGCAAAATACTTCTAAATAATTATAGGTAAAAAAATTTCAGAATGGAAATTAAAATTTGTGTGAGTGGAATGATAATGTTGCAAAATTGTGGAATGTAACTAAAACCAATGTCAGAGAGAAATTAATAGAATTAAGGTATACATTAGAAAAGATGAAAGTGAAAATCAATGACAGGAGGCAACTACATATAACAAAAATTAAATTCAATTATATGACAGATATAAATAATATAGGTAAACTAAAATCAATCTGCCATTGTTTATAGATATAAATATTAAAATACTATATAGGGCTTCCCTGGTGGCGCAGTGGTTGGGAGTCTGCCTGCCGATGCAGGGGACACGGGTTCGTGCCCCAGTCCGGGAAGATCCCACATGCCGCGGAGCGGCTGGGCCCGTGAGCCACAGCCGCTGAGCCTGCGTGTCCGGAGCCTGTGCTCCGCAACGGGAGAGGCCACAGCAGTGAGAGGCCTGCGTACCGCAAAAATAAATAAATAAATAAATAAAATAAAATACTATATAAATTTTAATTAAAATATTAAAATGTCTAAATGGATATAAACTTCAATTAAATATTTCATAGTTCAACTATATTAAAATTTAGAGCTTCTGTTCATCAAAATACATTAAAAGAATGAAAACAAAAGCCCTACACTCCAAAAATATATTTGCCATCTATATAACCTATAAAGTTTCAAAGAGAAAATATACAACAACCTACTAAGAGTAATATTGAAAATGTGACAACTCAATAGAAAAATAGGGACGAGTCTAAAATAGGCATTGCAGTAAGTTAGACAACACATGATCAAATGTTTGACTTACATACTTCGACCAAGAAATAAGTCAGACAGAGAAAGACAAATACTGTACAACATCACATATATGTGGAATCTAAAGAGTACAACAACCTCATGAATATAACAAAAAAAAGCAGACTCACAGGTTAGAGAATAAACTAGTGGTTACCAACGGGGAGAAGAGGGGAGGAGCAGTAAAGAGATTGGGGGATTGGGAGGTACAAGCTATTGGGTGCAAGATAAGCTCAAGGATGTAGTGTACGACACGGGGAATATAGCAATATTTTGTAATAGTACAAATTAAAATTTTTTTAAATTAAAATAAGTAAAATAGAGATTGCAAAAAAGAGACTATACAAAGAATGAACATATATGAAAATATGTCAATCCTCAATAATCAGGAAAGTGAAAATTAAATCCAGGATGAGATCCAATTGCCCACCCACTGAAAATGCTAAAATGAAAATAAGGGTGAAAATACTATACTTATTGGCAAAAATGTGAAGCAACAGGAACTATCATCTATTGCTGATGAGTATGTAAACTGGTAAAATCCCTTGGAAAAAACTGACTACAAAAGTTGAATATGGTCTAGCAAATTCTCATCCAGGTATATACCAAACAGAACTGGGAGTAAATGAGTAACAAAAGACATATACAATAGTTTTCATTACACCATTGTTTCTGCAAATTGAGATACAGTAAATTCTGCAAGTTGAAATACAGTAGAATACTGTAAAGGAAATAGAGCTCACACACAAAATGAATGAAACTCATAAACAAAATGATAAGGGGAAGAAGATGAGCAAAAATAACACTAAGATTATGAATCCATTATTTAAATTTTAAAAATAGACAAAATTTAATTATTAACTTAGAAGCTCTAATTTTGGAGGCCTTTAGGAAATAAGCAGTGAGGAGTGATTAAAAAAGAGTACAAGGGGTAATCTGAAGTGACAGTTATCTCATATGTTTGATCACCTAGTGATTAAACCGGTGAGTTCACTTTATAATAATTAACTGAGATGTATATTGCAATTCATGTACTTTTGTTGCTGATGTTTCACTTCAGTAAAGAATTTTTAAAAGTTCAGTGACAAAACTAAAGTAATACTTAGAGAAGAATATAGAATCTTGAATAAATATATTGAAAAATAAAAATGACTGAAAATCAATAAGCTGAGACTTCAACTCAGAAATAAGAAAACCAACAGCAAATTAAACTCAAAGAAAAAAGAACAAAAAATGCAAACAAGAACAAATGAAATATATGTGATAAGACCATACTATACAGAGGACAAAAAAAACTAGCTTTTTGAAAAGCTTAGTAAAATTGATAATTCTTGGTGAGTCTAATTAAGTACAGAAGAAAGAAGTTATAAAAATTGAGAGTATTAGTCAGACTTCTCCAGAGAAGCAGAACCAATAGGATATATATATGAAATTTTTACATAAATTTATATATATATATATATATCAATTTATATATATATATATGAAACTTATTATGGGAATTAATTCATGCAATTATGGAGGCTGAGATATGGCAGGATACACTGAAAGCTGGAGAACCAGGAAAGCTGGTGATATAATTCAGTCCAAGATCAACGACCTGTGGACCAAGTGAGCTAATGTTGTAACTCCCAGTTCAAGGCCAAAGTGCTGAGAACTGGGGATGGGTGGGTGGCACTGGTACAAGTCCTGGAATCCAAAGGCCAGAGAACCAGCAGCTCCAATGTCTGAGGGCAGGAGAAGATGGATGTTACCACTCAAAAAGAAAGAAAGAGAATTTGCCATTATTCTGCCTTTTACTTTCATATGGGCCAGCAATGAATTGAATGATACCTGCCCACATTGATGAAAGAGATATTCTTTATTGAGTCTGAGTCAAGTGTTAATTTCTTTAAGAAACATCCTCACAGACACATCCAGAAATTATGTTTCACTAGCTATTCGATCACCCCATAGCCCAGTCAGATTTACAAATAAAATTAACTATCACAAGGGGACATCACTAAAGGTCATTAACACTTCAAGAAGGCTACAAGAAAGGGAGCATTCATGAAGGATGATGAAGTAGGAAACACTAGAAATCTGTCTGCCCACTTAGACGACAATTGCACTGTCAGAATATGTCTGGTGTAATTATTTTGGAACTCTGGAGTCTATTGAAGGATTGCAACTCCCAAGGGAAGGCTTGGATAGTAAACTGTAGTTAATGTTGCTCAATATCAGTTTTTATCACTGTATAGAAACCAATGCTTGACCCCTCAGCCCCAAGACAGGTTGGTGTTAATGTATTCTTGGAGCATTTTGCACACAGTTTGTGGGAGTGAGGGTGAGCAAAACTCTGTTCTCCAAATATCAAGGATCTGCACTTTGATCAATGATTGCTGCTTCTCATCACAGAGATGCAGCCAAAGAGGTGATGGCCATTGTTGTGGCATAATTCCCTATTCTTGCAAACCCTTCTCCCTCTGGCTGAAGAGACTTCCAAAGGATTTCAAAGGAAGGCAGCATTTTCCCCCTTTATTGAAGATACCAAAAGAAATTCTGGAGCTGAAAAGTACAAGAACTGAAATGAAAAATTCACTACAAAGTTTGAAAAGCACATTTGATCATGCAGAAGAAAGAATGAGAAAATGTGAAGATAGGACAATGGAAATTATTTAGTCAAAAAAAAAAAACAGAAGAAAAGTGAATAGAGCCTAAGTGACTTGTGGGACAACATCAAGTAGACCAACACATGCATTGTGCAAGTCCCAGAAGAAGAAGAAAGGGTCAGAGAGACTATTTGAAGAATAATGGTTGTAAACTTCTCAATTTTGATAAAAGACATGAATGTAAGTATCTAAGAAACTCAGTGAATTCCAAGTAATTTGAACTCAAAGAGACACAGAGTGATACACCTTATAATTAAACTTTGGTCAAAAGACAAAGACAAAGAGAATTTTGAAAGTAGCAAGAGAGAAGTGACTTATCATATACAAGGGATCCTCAATAAGATTATTGGCAGATTTATCATTAGAAACTTTGGAGGCCAGAAGGTAGTGAACTGATACATTCAAAGTGCTAAAAGAAAAAACTGTCAACCAAAAATTATATATCTGGCAAAATTGTCCTTGAAAAACTAAGGGAAAAATTAAGACATTTTCAGATAAACAAAAGCTGAGGGAGTTCATTACCATTAGACCTGCCTGCAAGAAATGCTAAAGGGAGTCCTTCAAGTTGAAACAAAACAAAAGGAGGCTAGACAGTAAATCAAAGACATATGAAAATATAAAGGTCTCTGGTAAAATTAAATATATAGGCAGATATAAAACCCAGTATTATTGTAATTTTGGTTTCTACCTATACTTTTTACTTTTCTACAGGTTTTAGAAGAGAAAAGAATAAAAATAATTGTAAATCTATGATAATGGGGTACACAATATTTCAGGACACAACCTGTGACATAAATAACAAAGTGAGGAGTGGTAGGGTTGTAACACAGGAGAAGTTTGAATGGACTGATGTTAATTTAATATCAGTTTAAAATAGGTTCTTTATAGCTTTAGGACAGTATATGTAATCCCCATAGTAATAAATATCTATAGAATATACACAAAAGGAAATGAGAAGTGAATCAAAGCATATCGTTACAAACATATCAACAAAACACAAGGGAAGGCGTTAAGGATGCAAATGACGGACCTGAAAAGCTGCCAGCCATAGAGAAAACAAATAATAAACAGCAAAGATGGACACAACCCTATAATTAAATTTAAATGAATGAAACTCCTCAATCAAAAGATATAGAATTGGCAAAGTGGTTTAAAAGACACAAATCCAAACATATGCTGTCTACAAGAGACTCAATTGAGATTTAAGTACACACAGGTAGAAGGTGAAAGGATGGAAAGATATTTCATGCAAATGTAAACAAAAGAAAGCAGGGGTGACTATAGTAATATCAGTTAAAGTAGACTTTAAGTCAAAACCTGTTACAAGAGAAAGAAGGACAGTATATAATGATTAAAGGGTTAATTCACTAAGAAGGTATGACAATTATACACATAATGCATCAGAGATTCTAAAGATATAAAGGAAACATTTGAACAATTAACAGGAGAAATAGAAAGCTCAAAAATAACAGTAGGAGATTTCAATACTCATTTTTAATAACTGATAGAAAAAACAGAAAGAAAAACAATAAGGGAGTAGAGGAATTAAAAAACACTATAGATGAATGGGACCTAAAAGACATATACAGAACACTCCATTCAACAATAGCAGAATGCACATTTTTCTCAAGTGCACATGAATCATTTCCCAGGATATATCATACATTAGGCCATAAAATAAGACAATAAAATTTAAAATAATATAATCATATAAAGTTTCTTTTCTGATCACAACAGAGTAAAACTAGAAATCAATAGCAGAAAGAAAACTGTAAAATTCACACATACGTGAAATTAAACACATTCTTAAAGAAAAATTGGTCATAGAGAAAAGTGCCAAGAGAAATAAGAAAATATCTTTAGATAAATAAAAATGAAAATACAACACACCAAAACTTATAGGATGCAGAGAAAGCTGTGCTAAGAGGAAAAATTATAGCTGTAAAAACACATTTAAAAAGAAGAATTATAACAAATCAGCAACCTAAATTTACTCCTTAAGGAACTAGAAAGGTAAGAACAAAATAAAAAGTAGAAAATAGGCAAAAAATTAACCTAACAAAGAGTTGATTCTTTGAGATCAAAAAATTGAAAAACCATAGGTTAGCTTCAATAGTAGAGAAGATTCAAATACTAAAATTATGAATAAAAGAGACTAATTACTACCAATTTTATAAAAATTAGGAACACTGTAAGAGTACTATGAAAAATTACATGCCAACAAATTGGATAACCTAGATGAAATGGAAAAATCCATAGACATACACAACCTACCAAGACTGAATCATGAAAAACTAGGAAGTCTGAACAGATCAATAATGAGAAAGGAGATAGAATCAGTAATCAAAAACCTCCCAACAAAGCAAATTCCAAGATCATATGGCATCAATGGTGAATTCTACCAAACACTCCAAGAAGAATTAATGCCAGTATTTCCCAAACTCCAAAAGAATTTGAAGAAAAGACTGCCTAATTCATTCTGTGTGGCCAATATTACCTGAATTCCAAAAACTAGAAAAAGATATTACAAGAAAAGAAAACTAAAGACCAATATTCTTTATGAGTATTGATGCAAACATTCTCAAAAAAACAATGTCAAACAAAATTCAAGAGTATATTAAAGAATTAATTATAAACTGTGATCAAATGAAAATTATGGAATGCACCAATGTTTCAACTGGTTCAACATATGAAAATCAGTGGAATATACCACATTAATATCATGAAAATAAACAAACCCACATGATCATCTCAAATGATGGAGAAAAAAACATTTGAAACAATTTAGTACCCTTTATTTTTTTATTATTGAAGTACAATTGATTTACAATATTGTATTAGTTTCAAGTATACAGCTAAGTAATTCAGTTATTTTTTTCAGATTATATTCCATTGTAGGTTATTAAAGATATTGAATATAATTCTCTGTGCTATACAGTAAATCCTTGTTGCCTATCTATTTTATGTATAGTAATTTGCATCTGTTAACCCCATACTCCTAATTTGGCCATCCCTCCCTCTCCTCTTTGGTAGCCGTGAGTCTGATTTCTATGTCTGTGAGTCTGTTTCTATTTTGTATATAGATTTATTTATATCATTTGTAGATTTCACATATAAGTGATATCATATAGTATTTGTCTTTCTCTGTTTGACTTACTTCACTGAGTATAATATTCCCTAGGTCCATCCATGTTGCCACAAATGGCAATATTTTATTCTTTTTATGGCTGAGTAATATTACATTGTGTGCCTACACAAACACACACATCTTCTCAAGCCAATAATCTGTTGATGAGCACTTGGCTTGTTTTCATGTCTTGGCTACTGTAAATAGTGCTGCCATGAATATTGGGATTCATGTATCTTTTCCAATTAGATTTTTTGATCTTTCCATATATATACCCAGGATTGGGATTGCTGGATCATATGGTAGCTTTATGTTTAGTTATTTAAGGAACCTCCATACTGTTTTTCATAGTGGCAGCATATATATATATATGTATATATATATATATATATATATATATAATATATATATATAATATATACATATATATATATATATGGAGGGGGGAGAGGGGAAGAGAGACAGAGAGAGAGAGAGAGGGAGAGAATACAGAGAGAGTATAAATTTTGAAAATGCTGGTGACAGATTTAAGAAAATATCGCTAAAATTTATGACAATGTTTTTCCTATGTTCTCTTTGAGGAGTCTTTGGTGTCATGTCTTATATTTAGGTCTTTAAACCATTTTGAGTTTATTTTGTATATGGTGTGAGGGAGTGTTCTAATTTCACTGATGTACATGTAGCTGTCCAACTTTCCCAAAAATACTTGAAGAGACTGTCTTTTCTCCATTGTATATTCTAGCCTCCTTTGTCATATATAAATTGACCAGAGGTGTGTGTGTATACACATACACACATTCTTTTGGTGGGAATGTAAATTGATTCAGCCACTATAGAAAACAGTATGAAGGTTCCTCAGAAAACTAAAAATAGAACTACCATATGATCCAGCAATTCCACTTCTGTATATATATCAGAAGAAAACAAAACACTAATTCAAAAATATACATGCAATGCAATGTTCATAACGGCATTATCTACAATAACCAAAATATGGCTTATCAAATATATCATTTGAAAATATATCTACCATCCAGTAGACAGCCTTTTTGTTTTGTTGATAGTTTGTTTTGTGGTGCAAAGCTTTTTAGCTTGATGTGGTCCCATTTGTTTATTTTTGCTTTTGTTTCCCTTGCCCAAGGAGACATATCCAAAAAAATATTACTAAGACTAACATCTAAGGCTTACTATGTTTTCTTCTAGAAGCTTTATGGTTTTAGGTCTTAAATTTAAATCTTTAATCTATTTTGGATATATTTTTGTGCATGGTGAGTGTTTGAACATTTTGCATGTAGCTGTCTAGTATTGCCAACACCACTTACTGAAGAGGCTATCTTTTCCCCTTGTATATTCTTGTCTCCTTTTTTATAGCTCAACTGCCCATGTAAGTGTGGGTTCATTTCTGGGTTCTCTATTCTGTTCCATTGAACAATGTGTTTCTATTTGCGCCAGAACCATTCTGTTTTGAATACTATACATTAGTAGTAGAGTTTGGAATCAGGGAGTGTGATACCTTCAGCTTCGTTTGTCTTTCTCACGATATTTTTGGCTATTTGGAATCTTCTGTGCTTCCATACAAATTTTAGAATTATTTGTTGTAGTTTGGTGGAAAATGCTATTGCTATCTTGATAGAGATTAAGTTGAACCTGTAGATTGCCTTGGGTAGTATGGTCAGTTTAAAAATATCAATTATTTCAATCCATGAAAAGGGTATACCTATCTGTCTGCGTCATCTTCAATTTCTTTTATCAGTGTCTTACAGTTGTCCAAGTACAGGTCTTTTATGTCTGTAGATTTAGTACCAGGTATTTTATCCTTTTTGATGTGTATGCATATGAGATGGTTTTCTTAATTTCCATTTCTGATAGTTTAATGTTAGTGTAGAGTAATGCAACAGATTTCTGTATACTAATTTTGTATCCTGCAACTCTACCAAATTCATTGATGAGTTAGGGTTCTGATGGTGTCCTCTGGATATTCTCTCTATAATATTATGTCATTTGCAAACAGTGACACCTTAACTTTCTCCTTTTCAATTTGGATTCTTTTCAGTTTCTTTTTTTGTCTGATTTCTGTGGCTAGGACTTCCAATACTATGTTGAATAAAAGTGGGAAGACTGGGCCATCCTTGTCTTTTTCCTGATGTTAAAAGAAATGCTTTCGGTTTTCCACCACTGAAGATGATGTTACCTGTGGGCTGGTCATATGTGGACTTTATTATGTTAAGGAATGTTACTTCTGTATCCATTTTGTTGAGGGTTTTTTAATCATAAATGGATGTTGAATTTTGTCAAAAAGACTTTCTGCTTCTATTGAGATAACCATTTAAATTTTATTTTCAATTTGTTAATGTGGTGTATCACATTGAATGATTTGCAGATATTGAAGCATTTCTGCATCCCTGGGATATATCCCACTTGCTCATGTTGTTTGATCCTTTTAATGAATTCGGTTTGCTAATATTTTATTGAGGGATTTTGCATGTAGATTCATCAGTGATATTCATCTGTAATTTTTCTGTGATATCCTTTTCTGGTTTTGGTATCAGGGTGATGGTGGCCTCATAGAATGAGTTTAGAAGTGTTCCCTCCTGTGCAATTGCTTGTAATAGTTTGAGAAGGATAGGTGTTAACTCTTTTATAAATGTTTGGTAACATTCACCTGTTAATACATCTGGGTCCTGGACCTTTGTTTGTTGGGAGTTTTTTAAATTATTGATTCAATTTCATTACTGATAATTGGTTTGTTTATATTTTCTCTTTCTTCCTGATTCAGGCTTGGGAGATTGTACATTTCTAAGAATTTGTCCATTTCTTCTAGGTGGTCCATTTTATTGAAGTATAATTGTTTGTAGTAATCTCTTATAATTCTTTGTATTTCTGTGGAATCAGTGGTAACTTCTTTTGCATTTCTGATATTATTGATTTGAGACCTCTCATTTTTTTCTTGATGAGTCTGTCTAAAGCTTCGTCGATTTTGTATATCTTTTTAAAGAACTACCTCAGTTTCATTGATCATATCTACTATTTGTTTTAGTCTCTATTTCATTTATTTCTGCTCTGGTCTTTATGATTTCTTTCCTTGTACTAACTTTGGGTTTTGTTTGCTTCTCCTTTCTCTAGTTCCTTTAGGTGTAAGTTTAGACTGTTTATTCGAAAATTTTCTGGTTTCCTAAGGGAGGCTTTTATCATTGTAAACTTTCCTCTTAGAACTCCTGTTACTGCATTCCATAGATTTTGGATTGTTGTGTTTTTGTTTTAATTTGTTTGAAAGTATTTTTTTTGAATTTTTAATTTCTTCAATGATCCATTGGTTGTTTAGTAGCATATTATTTAGCCTTCACATGTTTGTTTTTTGCAGTTTTTTTTTTTTCTTGTAGTGGATTTCTAGTCTCATAGCATTGTGTGCAGAAAAGATGCTTGATACATCAGTATCCTCAAACTTACAAAGACTTGTGTGGCCTAGCATGTCACATATCCTGGAGAATGTTCCATGTGCACTTGAAAAGAATGTGTATTATGCTGCTTTTAGATGGAATGTTTTATGTAGATCCATTAAGTCCATTTTGCCTTATATGTCATCTAATTCCAGGGTATTCATATTGATTTTCTGTTTGTATGATCTGTCCATTGATGTAAGTGAGGTGTTAAAGTCCCCTATTATTACTGTGTTACTGTCAATTTCTCCCTTTATATCTCTTAACATTTGCTTTATATATTTAGGTGCTCCTATGTTGGATGTATATTTATTTACAATTATGTCTTTTTCTTGGATCAATCCCTTGATCATTATATAATGTCTTTCCCTGTCTCTTGTTACAGTCTTTGTTTTAACGTCTAACTTATCTGACATAATTACTGCTACCCTGGCTTTCTTTTCATTTCCATTTGCATGTTTGCATGGAATACACTTTACCCTCTACCACTTTCAGTCTGTAGCCTTTCAGCCACTCTATGTCTTTTGATTGGAACATTTATTCCATTTAAAATTAAAGTAGGGACTTCCCTGGTGGCACAGTGGTTAAGAATCTGCCTGCCAATGCAGGGCACATTGGTTTGAGCCCTCGTCGGGAAGATCTCACATGCCATGAAGCAACTAAGCCCGTGCGCCACAACTATTGAGCCTGTGCTCTAGAGCCTGCGAGGCACAACTACTGAGCCTGCATGCCACAACTACTGAAGCCTGCACACCTAGAGCCCGTGCTCTTCAACAAGAGAAGCCACCACAGCAAGAAGCCCATGCACCTCAACCAAGAGTGGCCTCCACTCGCCACAACTAGAGAAAGCCTACGCACATCAACGAAGACACAACACAGCCAAAAATAAATAAATTAATTAAAAAATTTAATTATTGATAGGTATCTACTTATTGCCATTTTTTTCATTGTTTTCTAGTTATTTTTGTAATTCTTTTTTCTTCCTTTTTCTTTTGCTCTCTCTCTGCTGTGATTTATTATCTTTAGTGTTATGTTTGAATTCCTGTCTCTCTTGTCTCTGTGTGTGTGTGTGTATCTATTATAGATTTTTGGTTTGCAGTTACCATGAGTTTATATATTTATATCTATAGCTATTTATCTAAATTATTGTTTTAATTTGCTGATCTCTTAAGTTCAAACACATTTTAACAGCCTTGCTCTAGGTCTGCCTCCTATGTGGACTTCATGGGTCCTTCTGTTCTGGCAGACTGACTGCTGTGGATAGCCCTGGTTAGTATGACTATTCCCTGACCCAGCTGGTTGCCAGGCCATGCCTTGTGCAGAGGCTGCTAGACACTGGTGGGTGGGGCTAGGTCACAAGGTGACTGGTTGAATAGCTTTGGGGGCTAATGCTGGCCCACTGTTGAGTACAGCCAGGTTCCAGTGTGGGTTGTTGCAGGGCTATGGCTCCCAAATCTTGTGTTGGCCTGGTGGGGGAGTGGGGCCAGTTCCTGACATGGTTGGATGCATGATTCATGGTGTCCCAAAGTGGCATTGGGATGCTGGTGGGTGGTGTTGGATACTGGGGTGGCTGGCTGAGGGGGTCCAAGGTGTCAAGGAGCTGATGTCAGTCAGTTTATGGGCAGGGCCAGGGCCAGGGCCACGGGAGTTCTGGGGTTAGTGCCACCCAGTGGTGGTTGAGGCTGATCCTGGAGCTAGTGCCATCACACTGGTGGGGAAAGCCAGGTCCCAGGGTCTCTGGCGACATTGTCCTGGGGGTTTAGGGGCTAGCACTGGCAAACTACTGTGCAGCTAGGTCCTGGGACCTCTGGTGGACATGGCAGGATCCTGGGATGGTTTGGGGCTCAGAGGGCCTTAAGGCAGCCATCCTGACACTAGGTGGGGCAGTGTCCCCACCTGGGTAGTTGCTTGGCCTATGGCATCCCAGTGATACTGCCAAAAGGCTGGTGGGCAAGGCTGGATCTTTGCACTAGTAAGCTAGAGGAAGGATTCCAAAATGGTGTTTGCCAGCACCAGTGTCCTCATGGTAGAAAAAGCTCCCAAAATGGCTGCTTCCAGTGTCTATGTCCCCAGAGTGAGCTCCAGTTGCCTCCTGGCTCTCTGGGAGGCTTTCCAAGATCAGCAGGTAGGTCTGACCCAGGCTCCTTTCAACTAACTGCTTCTGTCCTGGCTCCTGGAGCCATGTGAGATTTTGTGTTCACCTATGAAGTGTGAAGTCTCTGTTTCCCACAGCCCTCTGACTCTCCTGAAAGTAAGCCTTGCTGGCCTTCAAAGCCAAACTTTCTGGGGGTTCATCTTCCCAGTGTAGGGCCCCTGGGCTGGGAGCCTAATGTGGGGCTTGGACCTTCTTGTCCTTGGGGAGAACCTCTGCAATTATAACTATCCCTCTGTTTGTGGGTTGCCCACCCAGGGGTATGGGTCTTGACTACACTGCATCTCTGCCCCTCCTACCCATTTCCTTGTGGTTCCTTCTTCATATCTTTAATTGTAGACCTTTCTTGCTAGTCTTCTGGACTTTCTCATCAATAGTTGCTCTGTAAATAGTTGTAATTTTGGTGTACCCATGGGAGGAGATGAGCTCAGTGTCTTTCTATTCTGCCATCTTGGTCACTCCCCATTAGCAAGTCTTAAAGAACAAAACTCCCGTCCATTTTGAACTTTCTTGGCCATATACATTCTCTTTAGGCATGTTTTCTCACAGGCAGTATCTTTACTTCTAGGCAGTAGATAGTTATAGATGCCAATATAGAAACAGATATAGATAGATGTAGAAGTAGATATACATGAAGAAATATACGTTATAGATATAGTTATACATACATACTGTGGTGAGATGACAGTGGCGACAGCCTAATCATTCAATCTTTCGGAAAGCTCACATAAATAGTTTTACAACAAATAAGTAACAAAGTCAAAATTCCATGGACAAAATTTAAAAGAAAATGAGGTCACATGTTATCTCCACAAACTCTAAAATACAAGTTGGTAATAACAAGCCAACATCAAAGATGACACTTGCATGGATTCAGCAAATGTGTAGTACGAATCGGAGGAAAGAAGATGGCATCTAATGGATTGGGGTAGAGGAGAATCTCAAAAGTTCCACCAGGTGTGCTGGGAAAATTATGGGTCTAAAAAGGAGAACAGCACCTAAACGGCACACTGAAAGCCAGTGAGGGAAAGGGTTTGTGGTAAATTTTTAGACAGCTTGAACAATCCAGTCTCTATGAACTTTTGAAACTGAACCACTAGGTTTCCCTTTTTAAACAGATCCCCACATTGAGGAAAAATCCCTGGGGGTAAATTCAAAATCGAGGATGCTAGAGATAAGAAAAATGGAAGAGAGAGTCCAGATAAAAGTGGGTTGGATGGAATAAAATCAGTCAATCTCACTTTATTTGAGAATTATCAAGGACAAAGGAGGAAAGTTTGTCTTAAGTTAAAAATCAAAAATACTTTGATCTTTCTCCTTCTAAAAGTTCAAGAAATTAAATTTCACAAGTATCTGAGCTACTAAAACTATCAAAATCAAATCCCTAGAAAAGGTTGTTATCAGAAACAAAAAGAGGAATCAGAATAAAATTCTTACAAGCAATAAAACATATCAAAAAGGCATGCCCACAGAAGAGATAGTCATTTTAACCATCAATTTAAAGATGACCTAAAACTCATTAGGGTAATGATATAAGACATGAAAGAAAAACATAACTTAGAAGTATAAAACCTGAGTTATGAGGTGATAAAAATCAAAAATCCAATTATAAATAAATGAAAAAAACTATTTCCAAAGTGAAATCTATATGAGAAGGATCAAAAGCATTTTATTTTAAATGCTTTAATGGAAAGGAAAGGCAAAAGAGGAATATTTACAAAATTTTTAAAATAGCAAAAGATAAAAATAATTCAAGAGAAAGTGACAAATAATGATTTTTGGTACAGAAGATCCAACATGTATAAGATTCCCTGAAGCAGGAGGTAGAACAAATTTTAAGACCCTAATAAAAAAAAAAATCAGATTTGGAATTACATACTGAAAGAGAACACCTTAGAGAACACACACTTGAGAAAATTCAAATCAATGATGAACAACACCACAACATATTCTATTGAAATTACTGGACTCTAAGTAAAAGAAAAATAAAATAATTGAGTTCCTAGGTGAAAAAACAAGTTATTTATAATGAAAGAAAATTAGGTTGTCCTCAGACTTTTCAAAAGGATTTTTTATGGCAGCTGTAAATGGAGTGATATATTTAATATAATCAAAGGAATAAAATACTAGTCAAGGATTTAAAATCTAGTAAAATTATTTTTCAAGTATAAAGGAAACAAATATATTTTTCAAGTATAAAGGAAACAAATAACAAATAAAATAAGTATAGCTCTATAACTCTAATTCAATAAGAATCACTAAAACACTATAACAATAACTAGCGGTATAACTGTAATTATGAACTATAACTGACACCATGACACTTTAACTCTTAACGTTGGTTCTATAACTATAACTATGTCTCTATATCTACAGTTATAACAGTATTACTATGTGCAAAACACTAAAGCTACACCATTACTTCTATCAGTATAGCATAATACTCATTCTCTCAACATGAGAGAATGCAGGCAATGTTAGTCCCTTAAGTAAAATATAAGAATAAGCTTTAGATAATCAAAATATCTAGAGATACTGACATAAGACATAGTGGTGAGCATTAAACATATAAATTACTTATAGAACTAAGACTAAATGAGGTTTAAAAGAGAGAGAATGGTATGTAATGAATATATGTGCAGATGGTGTAAATATAAATACAAAAAATGTTGTGGGTAGGGAGTATATATATAAAATACTTTAAATATTCTTAATATTATATTGATGGTTGTAGCATAATTGTTTACAGACTGTTGTTTATATAATATGGGAGAGATATTTGAATGTGGGGGTTAGGGGTACTGACACCTGTGCAGTCCAAAATTCACCTATAACTTTACAGTTAGTCCTCCATGTCCGCAGTTCCACCTCTGCAGATTCAACCAACTGTAGAGCGTGAGATCGTGTAGTACTGCAGTATATATGCATTGAAAAAACCCAAGTATAAGTGGACCCATGGAGTTCAAACCCATGTTGGTCAAGTGTCACTGTACCAACACTATAAAAACAGTGATAATTGTAACTTTATCACTACAATTATTACCTTAGCACTATGGATGTATTTTACTATAACTATAGCACAACATTGTAGCCTTAGTGCAATGAGAATAAAATAAGTATAGCTCTATAACTCTAATTCAATAAGAATCACTAAAACACTATAACAATAACTAGCGGTATAACTGTAATTATGAACTATAACTGACACCATGACACTTTAACTCTTAACGTTGGTTCTATAACTATAACTATGTCTCTATATCTACAGTTATAACAGTATTACTATGTGCAAAACACTAAAGCTACACCATTACTTCTATCAGTATAGCATAATACTACTGCTAATATAATAACCTCACTCTCACTATGTTTTTAATAACAAAACTATAATAGTGTAACTAGTATGCCTCCATTATAACTACAACAATATAATAAATACTATAATACAATATCTATGACTATTAGTATACCATAATTACAAGTATAACACTGAACTTTATTACACTAGCACTGTATATCATTAGCACCATATCCGTATCTACATCTGTATGATTATTACCATATCACTATAACTAGCATTATAGAATTATCACTGCTAGTATAAAATATACCTATAACTTTATAAATGTAATTATTACTCTGACCCAAAATATATCAGTATAACACTATCATTATTTGAACAATATTCTATGACTTTAACATTAACACAGTTTTAGTGTTATTGTTAGAATTATAGTTCTCTACTTATAGTGCTAAATTTACAGTATACTGCTATACTGAAAGCTAACATGGTAACTATAACACTATCACTATAACTATAGTACAACCATAACAACAGCTCTATATCAATAACTATAAAATAGCCCTGTAACATGAATAATTATACTTTTAACATGGCAAAAATAACCACAGTACTATAAATATAATGATATCACTATAATAATAATTATAGCATTATAAAATTATAGCATTACAACTATAACAGCATATATTTATACCTATATCATGGTATCTATATGATAGCACTATAGCTATGATTTAGTACTCTTAATGTAACTATAGCCCTATAACTATTTATAACACAATAACTCACACCATAATTTTATAATTATAATTAAATTTTTATAACATTCTTACTACAACCCTGTAAGACTAAAACATAACACTATTAGTATAACTATAACAATATAAATATAACCATATCAAAACTATAACAAAACCACAATCACTACATTGTTAAGACTATAACTGAATATATATAATTATAACTGTAACAGTATTACTATATCATTATAATTATAATCATGTACCATTATAACTAAAACATTACAAATAAAACCATGACTGTATAATTAAATTTTATAATTATGAAACTATAACTATAGCCCTATGGCTATAATATTAACGTATACAACACTAACAAAATGACTATAACCATATAACTATAGCCATAACATTGTAACTATAATCAAACTATCATTACAACAATCCAAATACCACTATAAATATAAACTATAATTATAACTATAGCATTATAATGACAACTGTAACACTCTACTGATAATACTATCACTATAACACTAACACTATGACTATATGAATAACACTGTAACTACATCTATAGCATCATAACTATAACACTAGTACTACTCTTAGAACTATATAATGCTGACTATGAATATAAGCATATGCTTATAACTGTAATATTAAACTTTGTAACTATAACAATAAATCTTAAATAATAACCACTATTCTAAAACTAAAACTACAAACTTTTACCAAAAACTGTGACTCTATAACTTTTACTATAAGTGTAACTAGATTCTATAACTATATCACAAAAGGTATAAGTACAACAATAACTATAAAAATTTAATTCTGACCATAACACCATATCTATAGCATAATAACACTACAATTATTAACTGTAACACTACCACTATAACAGGTCCATGAAAACTATAAGACTAACACTATTAATGCTAATACTATAGCTATAACCTTGACACAATATCTATATTATTACCACAATAACTATAAGTTTATGTCTATAACACTATCACTGTAATTACTAATAACATAAGACTAACATTGTAATCATAATTTCCTCACTGTAAATATAATTTTAGCACTATACTGTAATCTTAGTGCCATAATAGTGCTATAACTTTTTACCTATAAAACTAAAATTATTATTATCAATATAATTAAAGGCAGTAATTACAAAATATAATAGTAAACTGGTAACTCTACAATTATAAAACTACGACTACAATTGTAACACTGTAACTAAAATATAACACTATAACTACAACAGTATAACTATTACTGTAACACTGTAACAGTATTACCATAATACTGCAAATGTAACTCCATAATCCACCTATATTGTAACAATGTAACTCAGTGCTGTAACTATATAACTATAACATTATCACTATGACTTTATAAATATAACTTTATTACTGTATTATTCTAATACTAAAAACATACATATAATAGTTATTGTGCACATATAGCACATAATATTTATTATATATAGGTACACACACATATATATATACACACACATACACACACATACATACATACACTCACACACTGAGCATCCTTGGCTCACAAATAATTATAACTTTAAAATATATTTTTCTACTAAAATAAACAAGGGCCAGGGACTCTTAGAAAAATGGCTTATTCCAGTTTTAGAGCAAGCAATATTCAAAATAAGCCTGGAAGGTATTTTCATACCAAATATGATAATATCAAACGCTATTTGAATCTAATCAAGCCTTAGCACATATACATAATTTATAGAAAACATGAAGCATAGGTCCACAAATTAAATAACATGATAAAAAAGTAAACAGATTTCCAAAATGTTGAGCAATCTACAGAATAACTGCTCTTTCTTTAACTAGGCAATGGTATTAAAGCAAAAATAAGTGGAGCTTGCTTTAGATTAAGCGAGACATAAAACACGCCATTATGGAGCTAATTTGAATATGAATTTAAACACAACAAATTCAAAGGTACTATTTTAAGAATATTGTGGAAATTTGATTATGACCAGGGTGTTAGATAAAACCAAGGAAAATTTTTAAATTGTTAGCTGTTATGATGGACACAAAAGGCCATAAAAATAAAATTCTACATTTTTAGAGATGTTCAGCAAAATACGTAGGGATGAAATGATGTCAGAAATTTTTCTTGAAATTCGTCATCAATGAAAAAAAGAAAAGAAAAATATGGTCAGTGAGTTGGCAAAAATCCTGTTAATCTTAGAACATGGGTAATGGTAGTATGCGGTTCATCATATTGCTTTACACATTTGTATAAGTTTGATATGCTTTATTTTTAATTCTTTGAAAGCAACATGAAGGTATTATGAATAACAATGAGAATATATCTGAAATTTTCATGGAATGAGTAATGTCTAAAAAATAAACTTAGAGCTGGGTAACAAGTCAAGGATGTCTGCTGTGACCAATTGTCTTCAACATTGTACATGAGGTCCTAAATAGTGACAGTGCACTAAGGCAAGGAAAGCAGAAAAAGTATAAGCATGAGAAAGGAAGAAATAAATCTATATTTAAAAGTAAATAAATTTGTTCATAGGAAAATCCAAAATGATATATATAATACTCTCAGAAATAACAAGAAAAATTAGAAAATTTGTTAGATATAAAATCAATATAAAAAGAAACTACATATTAACATATCATCAGTAAGCAATTAAAACATTCTCCAGTAATACAATTTTAATATTATCATAATATATCAATACTAATTTTAAAGTTATCATTATTAGGACAAAGAGGTATTTTATCAGAGGTAAGGAATTTAACCAAAAAATTCTAAATAACATGCAGTAAAAATTTTCAGATTTGAATAATGTTTAGAAAGTATCTCTGATACAGTCAAAATTTTAAAAAATACATTTCTGTATGAACAAATAGTTGTAAATGCAACTTCACACAGGTATGTTATAATAGCATTAAAAATATTAAATACTATTGCGGCCTGAATCTTTTAAATCCATTGATGCCCTAACCCCCAATGTAATGTTATTTAGAGGTGGGATTTTAGATGGTAATTAGAATTAAATTAGGCCATGAAGGTAGAGCCCTCATTATGGGGATTAGTGGCTGTATGAGAAGATCTTTCTCTCTGTGTACCATGTGAGGACACAGCGAGAAAACAGCCATCTGCCAGCCAGGAAGAGAGTTCTTACCAGAACCCAATTATGCTGGCACCTTGATCACAGGTTTCGAGCATCCAAAACTGCGAGAGAATAAATTTCTGTTGCTTAAGCCACCCAGAATATGGTACATTTGTATGGCAGCCCAAACATACTAATACAAATAGCTAGGCTATAATTACAATTTTTTAAAGACACTAGAGATAATCTAAATAAGTGGAGAAATGTACTATGTTCATGGAAGATTAGGTATCGTAAAGTTGTCAATTTTCCCCAAATTAATCTTCAGACAATGCATTCCTAACTGAACTCGAACATGAGTTTTCATTCAATTTTTCATAGAAAACTTGAAAAATCAATTATAATGCCTGTATGAAAAGCAAGAGTCAGTGATAAACAAAAGGCACAAGAGAAAAAAAAACACAAGGAGAATTTGCTTTCCATACATTTTGTAACATTATACCAATTGAGACACTATGATACCATTTAAGGGATATTCATTCATCATTAAAATGTAGTGGAGAACCAAAACCAGACTTATTCATATAAAAGATTAATGTGTGACAAGGCCAACATTGCAGATGATTTTTTTGAAGCTTGACTGTATCAGTGGCAGACACAATTAGCTTATCAAGAAAGCCATTTATCCTTTTCAATTGGCACACAGCAGATTATATTTCTCGGGATCCTCTGAAGTTAGAGGGAGCAAAATGATTGAATTATAACCAATAAAAAATAAATGTAACTCAGTTGTGCCACTTCTAAGCCTAATCCACAACACTTTCTTTGTTTTGCCTCAATGTTGTTTTTCTCCTATCAAGCACATCAAATTGGAAGACACGTGCTAAAGATCATATTGATGAAACTGAGAACAACAATGCTGTTCTGCATATGAAAAATACATTTTACTGTATAAAGTCTGATAAATGGAATATTGCCTGCCATATCAGTAAACAAAGGATGTCACAGTCATCAGTGATTTGAGCCTTCCAACGAGCCAGCGAGCCCTGAGTAAACTCAGGAAGGAATGGCTGCCATTTGGCAGCCATCTGACTGCAGCCATTCCCTATGGTGAGCCCTGAGGAAACTAAGGATGTGAAAACACAGGATACTGGCCCCAGATAGCTGAGGTGCATAACAAAGGAATGATTTCAGTGAGCCTAGACTCTTGCATCTTCCCATACATAGAAAAGCACTAACTTCCTTAACTTGGGATATCTGGTTTTCTTTAATTAACAATAATCTTTTCACATTCAGACTACCTTCCCTTTGTTGCTAAACTTCTGTATATACTGGCTCCCCACCCTTGCCTCCTCGGAGCAGTTCTCTCAGGGTTGCTTAAGATGCTGCCTCCTGGGCCTGAAGTCCTAAAATTCCTGCCAAATAAAATACAACTCTCGACTTTTAGGTTCTGAATATTTTTTTTAGTCGACAAGTCAATGATCATTTTTGGTTTGTTTGTTAAATCAATTTGTGTAAAAAATAAAAGCATACCCATACCTAGTATCATTCATAAAATGTAATTTCAGATAGACTAAAGAAATAAAGGCAAATAGTAAAACTATAAAATATTCATGAATAAATATGAGAACAACACTATGGAATCAAGAAAAGAATTTAAAAAATTTTCACCAAGATATTTAAAGTACAAATTGTAAATGAAAATAAATAAATAAAACAAGAATTTCTGTTCCTCAAAAAATACCATAGGTAATTCCATTCTAGACAAGATGGTCATAGACCCACTTTTACCTGTCCTTCCCTACAGAGCACAACTCTAAACCCTGGATATGGTACAAGGGACAACCAAAATAAACTCTAAAAAATGTTAATTAAAAGGCAATATTGCTTAGAATCCCATGACTAAAGAAAAAGCACAGAAGTGGGAGAATCAAAGAAAGGGACCAAGCCATAGCAATCGGCCAAGACTGAGAAGACTTTTTTCCTGAAGGAAATCAAGACTCTTCTCCCAGATGTTGGAAACCACAGTATACAGGTAAAAATGGAAAAATTATACAGCTGCAGAAAAATGCCCAGTCTTGGAAGCCTCTTTGTTTCCACAGGTTTGAGACTCTTCTTCCCCTCTCAGATATACCTGGATGGCAGTCAGAACATGAATATGAGACCCATGCACAGCAAGCAGCCCATCTGAAGAAGCCTGTTTGACCCAAAGGACCCAAGACTCTCCTCTCCCACCCAGAAGAACCAGGCCAACAGGAGGGCACTGACAGGGGGATTTCACCATACTCCATACCCAATGAGAGACACTGAGCAACAGGTCTAGGGAAACCCACCTCTAGTCCTTTCAGGCACACCAGGAGGCCTAGAAGAACCAGAAAAACCAAGCAGACAAAAATAACACCGCAAAGGCTCTGAAAATTAAACTGCTATACGAGCCCGTAAAAGTAGAAAAAGACCTGTATGCTGTACTCAATCAGGGTGACTATCTACTGAAGTAAAAGATTTAAATAGGACTTAGAGTTTCCAAATATGATTGGCATAGGTCTATGATATAATTGAAAATAATTTATCATATTAAGAACCAGGAAAATCACAATTTTAATGAGAATGGATAATCGACTGATGCTAATAGGAGGAAGAATCAGATGTTATAATTTTCTGACAAGAATTTAAAAGCAAACATCATAAAATTCTTCAACAATTACAAATTATCTTACAATAATGAAAAAGTAGAACATCTAAGCAAATAGATTATAACAAAAGATACAAAAGGAAATTACAGAACTGAAAAATGCAGTAACTGAAATAAAAGATCTGTCAGATGGGGTCAATAGTAGAGTGGAAATAGAATAGAATCATTGAATTTGAAGACAAAAACTGAATTGATTCTATCTACAAAACAGAGAGAATATTGACTGGAAAAAAATAAACAGAGCCCTAGACTTGAGGGACAATAACAAAAGATATAATATTCATTCCGTCAGAGTTCCAGACGTGTAGGAGAAAGAGAATGAAGCTTAAAGACTATGTAAAGAAACAAATGAATGAAAACTTCCCAAACATGGAGAATGAACTTACCTATTGATCCAAACGAAGAGTAAATTCCAACTAGGATGAGCCCAAAAAAATCTACAATAAAAAAAAATCACAACTAAACTTTAGAAAAGACAAAGAAAAAAATCTTGAAAGCAGCCAGAGAGAAATGAGGCATTAATAATATGGAGACACCATTCTGAATGACTGCACATGTCTCCCCTGTAACCATGGAGGCCAGAGGAAGTGGCACAACGATTACCAACCGCTGAAAGTAAAGGATTGTCAACTGTGAGTTTGACATCTGGTTAAATCATCCTTTAGGAATGAGAGAAAATAAAGACATTCTGAAACTAAGTAAAACTAAAAATGTGTAGCTAGCAAGGCTATCCTTAAATATTGGCTAAAGGAAATTCTTCAAAACTAAAGAATTCTTCAAAACTATTTCTTATAAAAGAAATCTGGGAGAATCAGGAAGGAAGAAACAAGGGAAGGATCTGAAATATGGGTACAAACATAAACTTTTAATTTCCTCCTTAATTTTCTCAATAATATTTGATGACTGAAGCACACATTACAAGACTAACCAATACTCATGACAATAATATTTAAAAGTGAGGACAGTACAGAGACTTAAATGGAAGTAAGGTTTCCAAATTTTATTCTAAGTGGTAAAACATTATTATGAATAGACAGTGATGAATAACATAAGTATATGGCAATACCTACAGCAGCCACTAACAAAAATGTACAGAAAGCTCCAAAAATAATTCAAGTTAGAATCCTAAAAGAATATTCAAATGATCCCCAGGAAGGCAAGAATTAAGAACCAGAAGAATGAGAACCTAAGGGAACAAAGAAAGGGAAACAATGAAAAATAATAATTTAAATAAAGAAAGAAAAAAATTACTTCAAAATAAAATCTAGCCAGGTTGAAAGTAAAATGATTGAAAAACATACAGCATGCAGAAATTAATCAAGCAAACATGAGTGGCCATATCAATATTAGATAAAGTAAACATCAGAACAAAGAAAATTAGTAGAGACAAAAAGGGACATTACATAATGATAAAAGAATCAATTGACCAAGAAGATATAATAATCCTAAATGTGTGCAAATCAAACAACAGAGCCTCAAATAATTGATACAAAAGCAGATGGAGCTGAAAAAAGAAATAGACAAATTCACGGTTTATAGTTGGGGATTAAAAAACTCCGATCAGCAACTGATAGAACTGTCAGACAGAAAATGCAAAATGTTATAGAAAATCTGAACTAAATCATCAATCAACAGGATCTAATTGACATATATAGAGCACACCAGAAAGCAACAAAAGATGTGTATTTCTCTAAGCACAAAGGAACATTCACCCAGATAGACCATATTCTGGTCCATGAAGTCAATTTCAACAGAATTTAAAACACTGAAACCACTCATAGCGTGTTAACCAATTACAGTATCATCAAGCTAGAAATCAATAACAGAAAAACAAGGAAATATCAAAGAAACTAAATAAAACAACGCAAATCTAAATACTCCATGAGTCTAAGAGGAAGTCTCAAAGTAAATTTTAAAAATGCATACAACTGAATGAAAAGGAAAAAAAACTGATATCTAAATATTTGGGAGGCATATAAAGTAGTGCTGAGTGGGAAATTTAGAGAACTAAACATATATATGACAAAACAGGAAAGGGACAAGAAAAGAAGGACCAATATCAAGACTAGAAAAAGGAATATGACTACAAAGTCTGCAGCCATTAAAAAAATAAGGGGATATTAAAAATTTATGCTGGATGCTGGTAAGATACATCAGAAATACATCTACACGTGGAACAGCTCCTACAGAACACCTACTGAACGCTGGCAGAAGACCTCAGACCTCCCACAAGGCAAGAAAGTCCCCACGTACCTGGGTAGGGCAAAAGAAAAAAAATAAAAAACAGAGACAAAAGAATAGGGTTGGCACCTGCACCAGCGGGAGGGAGCTGTGAAGGAGGAAAGGTCTCCACACACTAGGAAGCCCCTTCGCGGGCAGCGACTGTGGGTGGCGGAGCGGGGAAGCTTCCGAGCCGCGGAAGAGAGCACAGCAACAGGGGTGCGGAGGGCAAAGCAGAGAGATTCCTGCATAGAGGATCGGTGCCGACCGGCACTCACCAGCCCGAGAGACTTGTGTGCTCACCCGCCGGGGCGGACGGGGCTGCGAGCTGAGGCTCGGGTTTCCGTCGGAGCGCAGGGAGAGGACCGGGGTTGGCGGCTTGAACACAGCCTGAAGGGGTTAGTGCACCATGGCTAGCCGGGAGGGAGTCCGGGGAAAAGTCTGCACCTACCGAGGAGGCAAGAGACTTTTTCTTCCCTCTTTGTTTCCTGGTGCGCGAGGAGAGGTGTTTAAGAGCGCTGCTTAAAGGAGCTCCAGAGACGGGCGCGAGCCGCGGCTAAAAGCGCGGACCCCAGAGACGGGCGGGAGACGCTAAGGCTGCTGCGGACCCCACCAAGGGGCCTGTGTGCGAGCACAGGTCACTATCCACACCCCTCTTCCGGGAAGCCTGTGCAGCCCGCCACTGCCAGGTTCCCGGGATCCAGGGACACCTCCCCCAGGAGAACCCACGGCGCGCCTCAGGCTGGTGCAACGTCACGCTGGCCTCTGCCACCGCAGGCCCGCCCCGCACTCTGTGCCCCTCCCTCCCCCCGGCCTGAGAGCGCCAGAGCCCCCAGGTCAGCGGCTCCTTCAACCCCGTCCTGTCTGACCAAGAAACAGACGCCCTCCAGCGACCTACACGCAGAGGCAGGGCCAAATCCAAAGCTGAGCCCCTGTGAGCTGTGAGAACAAAGAGAAAGGGAAATCTCTCCCAGCAGCCTCAGAAACAGCGGATTAAAGCTCCACAATCAACTTGATGTACCCTGCATCTGTGGAATACATGAATAGACAGCAAATCATCCCAAATTGAGGAGGTGGACTTCTAGAGCAAGATCTATGATTTTTTTCCCCTTTTCCTCTTTTTGTGAATGTGTATGTGTATGCTTCTGTGTGGGATCTTGTCTGTATAGCTTTGCTTCCACCATTTGTCCTAGCGTTCTATCCGTCCATTGTTTTATTTTAATTTCTTTTTTCTTAATAATTAATTTTAATTTAAACAACTCTATTATACTTTCCCTTCTTTCTTTCTTTCTTTCTTTCTTTCCTTCCCTCCTTCCCTCCTTTTGACAACAAATCATCCCAAATTGAGGAGGTGGACTTTGAGAGCAAGTTTTATGATTTTTTCCACTTTACCTCTTTTTGTGAGGGTGTATGTGTATGCTTCTGTGTAAGATTTTGTCTGTATAGCTTTGCTTCCACCATTTGCCCTAAGGTTCTATCCGTCCCTTTTTTTTCCCTCTAAATAATTATTTTTTAATTCAACAACTTTATTATACTTTATTTTACTGTATCCTCTGTCTTTTTCCCTTCCTTCCCTCCTTCCTTCCTTCCTTCCCTCCCTCCCTCCCTTCTTCCTTCCTTTCTTTCTCTCTCTCTTTCTTCTTTCTTTCTTCCTTCCTTTTCTCCTTCTACTTCTTTCTCCTTCTCTTCTCCTTCTCCTTCTCCTTCAATTCTAATTCTCTCTACTTTCTCTCCCTTTTATTCTGAGCCGAGTGGATGAAAGGCTCTTGCTGCTCCAGCCAGGAGTCAGGACTCTGCCTCTGAGGTGGGAGAGCCAAATTCAGGACACTGGTCAACAAGAGACCTCCCAGCTCCACATAATATCAAACGGCGAAAATCTCCCAGAGATCTCCATCTCAACACCAGCACCCAGCTTCACTCAACGACCAGCAAGCTACAGTGCTGGACAACCTATGCCAACCATATAGCAAAACAGGAACACAACCCCACCCACTAGCAGAGAGGCTGCCTAAAATCATAATAAGTCCACAGACACCCCAAAACACACCACCAGACGTGGACCTGCCCACTAGAGAGACAAGATCTAGCCTCATACACCACAACACAGCCACTAGTCCCCTCCACCAGGAAGCCTACACAACGCACTGAACCAACCTTAGCCACTGGAGACAGACATCAAAAACAACGGGAGCTACGAACTTGCAGCCTGCAAAAAGGTGAACCCAATCACAGTAAGATAAGCAAAATGAGAAGACAGAAAAACACACAGCAGATGAAGGAGCAGGATAAAAACCCACCAGACCTAACAAATGAAGAGGAAATAGGCAGTCTACCTGAAAAAGAGTTCAGAATAATGATAGTAAAGATGATCCAAAATCTTGGAAATAGAATGGACAAAATGCAAGAAGCAGTTAACAAGGACCTAGAAGAAATAAAGATGAAACAGACAATGATGAACAACACAATAAATGAAATGAAAAATACTCTAGATGGGATCAATAGCAGAATAAATGAGGCAGAAGAACGGATAAGTGACCTGGAAGATAAAATAGTGGAAATAACTACTGCAGAGCAGAATAAAGAAAAAAGAATGAAAAGAACTGAGGACAGTCTCAGAGACCTCTGGGACAACATTAAACGCACCAACATTCGAATTATAGGGGTTCCAGAAGAAGAAGAGAAAAAGAAAGGGACTGAGAAAATATTTGAAGAGATTATAGTTGAAAACTTCCCTAATATGGGAAAGGAAATCGTTAATCAAGTCCAGGAAGCACAGAGAGTCCCATACAGGATAAATTCAAGGAGAAATACGCCAAGACACATATTAATCAAACTGTCAAAAACTAAATACAAAGAAAGCATATTAAAAGCAGCAAGGGAAAAACAACAAATAACACACAAGGGAATCCCCATAAGGTTAACAGCTGATCTCTCAGCAGAAACTCTACAAGCCAGAAGGGAGTGGCAGGACATACTGAAAGTGATGAAGGAGAAAAACCTGCAACCAAGATTACTCTACCCAGCAAGGATCTCATTCAGATTTGATGGAGAAATTAAAACCTTTAAAGACAAGCAAAAGCTGAGAGAGTTCAGCACCACCAAACCAGCTTTACAACAAACGCTAAAGGAACTTCTCTATTCCAAAACACAAGAGAAGGAAAAGACCTATAATAACGAACCCAAAACAATTTAGAAAATGGAAATAGGAACATACATATCGATAATTACCTTAAATGTAAATGGACTAAATGCTCCCACCAAAAGACACAGATTGGCTGAATGGATACAAAAACAAGACCCATATATATGCTGTCTACAAGAGACCCACTTCAGACCTAGAGACACATACAGACTGAAAGTAAGGGGATGGAAAAAGATATTCCATGCAAATGGAAACCAAAAGAAAGCTGGAGTAGCAATTCTCATAACGGACAAAATACAATTTAAAATAAAGACTATTAGAAGAGACAAAGAAGGACACTACATAATGATCAAGGGATCGATCCAAGAAGAAGATATAACAATTGTAAATATTTATGCACCCAACATAGGAGCACCTCAATACATAAGGCAAAAACTAAGAGCCATAAAAGGGGAAATCGACAGTAACACATTCATAATAGGGGACTTCAACACCCCACTTTCACCAACGGACAGATCATCCAAAATGAAAATAAATAAGGAAACACAGGCTTTAAGTGATACATTAAACAAGATGGACTTAATTGATATTTATAGGACACTCATCCAAAAACAACAGAATACACACTTTTCTCTAGGGCTCATGGAACATTCTCCAGGATATATCATATCTTGGGTCAGGAATCAAGCCTTGGTAAATTTAAGAAAATTGAAATCGTATCAGGTATCTTTTCCGACCACAACGCCATGAGACTAGATATCAATTACAGGAAAAGATCTGTAAAAAATACAAACACATGGAGGCTAAACAATACACTACTTAATAACGAAGGGATCACTGAAGAAATCAAAGAGGAAATAAAAAAATACCCAGAAACAAATGACAAGGGAGAAACGACGACCCAAAACCTATGGGATGCAGCAAAAGCAGTTCTAAGAGGGAAGTTTATAGCAATACAAGCCCACCTTAAGAAGCAGGAAACATCTCGAATAAACAACCTAACCTTGCACCTCAAGCAATCAGAGAAAGAAGAACAAAAAAAACCCCAAAAGTAGCAGAAGAAAAGAAATCATAAAAATCAGATCAGAAATAAATGAAAAAGAAATGAAGGAAACAATAGCAAAGATCAATAAAACTAAAAGCTGGTTCTTTGAGAAGATAAACAAAATAGATAAACCATTAGCCAGACTCATCAAGAAAAAAAGGGAGAAGACTCAAATCAATAGACTTAGAAATGAAAAAGGAGAAGTAACAACTGACACTGCAGAAATGCAAAGGATCATGAGGGATTACTACAAGCAACTCTATGCCAATAAAATGGACAATCTGGAAGAAATGGACAAATTCTTAGAAATGCACAAACTACCAAGACTGAATCAGGAAGAAATAGAAAATATGAACAGACCAATCACAAACACTGAAACTGAAACTGTGATTAAAACTCTTCTGACAAACAAAAGCCCAGGACCAGATGGCTTCACAGGCGAATTCTATCAAACATTTAGAGAAGAGCTAACACCTATCCTTCTCAAACTCTTCCAAAATAAGGCAGAGGGAGGAACCCTCCCAAACTCTTTCTACGAGGCCACCATCACCTTGATACCAAAACCAGACAAGGATGTCACAAAGAAAGAAAACTACAGGCCAATATCACTGATGAACATAGATGCAAAAATATTCAACAAAATACTAGCAAATAGAATCCAACAGCACATTAAAAGGATCAGGCAACATGATCAAGAGGGGTTTATTCCAGGAATGCAAGGATTCTTCAATATACGCAAATCTATCAATGTGATAAACCATATTAACAAGTTGTAGGAGAAAAATCATATGATCATCTCAATCGATGCAGAGAAAGCTTACGACAAAATTCAACACCCATTTATGATAAAAACCCTGCAGAAAGTAGGCCTAGAGGGAGCTTTCCTCAACATAGTAAAGGCCATATATGACAAGCCCACAGCCAACATCATCCTCAATGGTGAAAAACTGAAAGGATTTCCACTAAGGTCAGGAAAAAGACAAGGTTGCCCACTCTCACCACTCTTATTCAACACAGTTTTGGAAGTTTTAACCACAGCAATCAGAGAAGAAAAGGAAATAAAAGGAATCCAAATCGGAAAAGAAGAAGTAAAGCTGTCACTGTTTGCAGATGACATGATACTATACATAGAGAATCCTAAAGATGCTACCAGAAAACTACTAGAGCTAATCAATGAATTTGGTAAAGTAGCAGGATACAAAATTAATGCACAGAAATCTCTGGCATTCCTATATACTAACGATGAAAAATCTGAAAGTGAAATCAAGAAAACACTCCCATTTACCATTGCAACAAAAAGAATAAAATATCTAGGAATAAACCTACCTAAGGAGACAAAAGACCTGTATGCAGAAAATTATAAGACACTGATGAAAGAAATTAAAGATGATACAAACAGATGGAGAGATATACCATGTTCTTGGATTGGAAGAATCAACATTGTGAAAATGACTCTACTCCCCAAAGCAATCTATAGATTCAATGCAATCCCTATCAAACTACCACTGGCATTTTTCACAGAACTAGAACAAAAAATTTCACAATTTGTATGGAAACACAAAAGACCCCGAATAGCCAAAGCAATCTTGAGAACAAAAAATGGAGCTGGAGGAATCAGGCTGCCTGACTTCAGACTATACTACAAAGCTACAGTAATCAAGACAGTATGGTACTGGCACAAAAACAGAAAGATAGATCAATGGAATAGGATAGAAAGCCCAGAGATAAACCCATGCACATATGGTCACCTTATCTTTGATAAAGGTGGCAGGAATATACAGTGGAGAAAGGACAGCCCCTTCAATAAGTGGTGCTGGGAAAACTGGACAGGTACATGTAAAAGTATGAGATTAGATCACTCCCTAACACCATACACAAAAATAAGCTCAAAATGGATTAAAGACCTAAATGTAAGGCCAGAAACTATCAAACTCTTAGAGGAAAACATAGGCAGAACACTCTATGACATAAATCACAGCAAGATCCTTCTTGACCCATCTCCTAGAGTAATGGAGATAAAAACAAAAATAAACAAATGGGACCTAATGAAACTTCAAAGCTTTTGCACAGCAAAGGAAACCATAAACAAGACCAAAAGACAGCCCTCAGAATGGGAGAAAATATTTGCAAATGAATCAACTGACAAAGGATTAATCTCTAAAATTTACAGGCAGCTCATGCAGCTCAATAACAAAAAAATAAACAACCCAATCCAAAAATGGGCAGAAGACCTAAATAGACATTTCTCCAAAGAAGATATACAGACTGCCAACAAACACATGAAAGAATGCTCAACATCATTAATCATTAGAGAAATGCAAATCAAAACTACAATGAGATATCATCTCACACCAGTCAGAATGGCCATCATTATCAAAAACTCTAGAAACAAATGCTGGAGAGGGTGTGGAGAAAAGGGAACACTCTTGCACTGCTGGTGGGAATGTGAATTGGTTCAGCCACTATGGAGAACAGTATGGAGGTTCCTTAAAACACTACAAATAGAACTACCATATGACCCTGCAATCCCACTACTGGGCATATACCCTGAGGAAACCAGAATTCAAAAAGAGTCATGTACCAAAATGTTCATTGCAGCTCTATTTACAATAGCCCGGAGATGGAAACAACCTAAGTGCCCGCCGTCGGATGAATGGATAAAGAAGATGTGGCACATATATACAATGGAATATTACTCAGCCATAAAAAGAAATGAAATTGAGCTATTTGTAATGAGGTGGATAGACCTAGAGTCTGTCATACAGAGTGAAGTAAGTCAGAAAGAGAAGGACAAATACTGTATGCTAACACATATATATGGAATTTAAGAAAAAAAAATGTTATGAAGAACCTAGGGGTAAAACAGGAATAAAGACACTGGAGAACTGACTTGAGAATATGGGGAGGGGGAAGGGTGAGCTGTGATAGGGCGAGAGAGAGATGGACATATATATACTAACAAACGTAAGGTAGATAGCCAGTGGGAAGCAGCCGCATGGCACACGGATACCGCCTTGGTGCTTTGTGACTGCCTGGAGGGGTGGGATAGGGAAGGTGGGAGGGAGGGAGACGAAGAGGGAAGAGATATGGGAACATATGTATATGTATAACTGATTCACTTTGGTATAAAGCAGAAACTAACACACCATTGTAAAGCAATTATACCCCAATAAAGATGTTAAAAAAAAAATTTATGCTCATATTGTGAAAAACTTAAAGGTAATGAACAAATTCCTTAAAAACCACAAACTATCAAAACTCAACCAAGGTTTAATACATAATTTTAATAGTACTATAACCAAAAAATAAACATATTTCTTAATTTAAAAGGTCATAATAGTATTAGTACCCTTATAATAAGAGATACCACAGGGCCTCCTCCCTCTGACACAATGCATGTACAAAGAAGAGGTCATGTGAACTCAGAGAGAGAAGGTGGCCATCTCCAAACCAGGAAAAGAGCTCTCACCAAAACCAGACTATTCTGGCATCCTGAATTTGGATTTCCAGCCACCAGAACTGTGAGAAAATAAATTCATATTGTTTAAGCCACCCAGTCTATGGTATTTTATTATGACAGTCCAAGTTGAACATGACAGGAGGGAACACTTCCTAACTGCTTCCAAAAGGCCAGCAGTACTATCATACCAAAGCCAGATATAAACATCACAAGAAAATAAAACAATAGACAAATATACCTTATAACCTCAGATACAGAGATCCTCCACAAAATAGTAGCAAACTGAAACTAGCATCATATTAAGAGGATTATATGTCAGAACCAAAAGGGATTTATCCCAAGAATTTAAGGAAGTATCAACATATAAGAATCAATCAATGTAATAAATCACATTAATAGAAAGAAGAAAATATATACATTTTCATCTCATTTCATGCATATGCATAAAAAACACTCGACAAAATCCAATACTATTTCATGATAAAATGATTTCATAAAAAAGGAATAAAAAGGAACTTCTTCAACTTGATGTAGGGAGTTCATGTAAAGTCCACAGCTAACATTAACATCAATGGTGAAAGACTGATAGCTACCTTCTAAGATCAGGAAGAACACAAGGATGCCCACTATCAGCACTTACAGTTAACTGTTGTACTGGAAGTTCTAGTCAGAGCAATTAGGCAAGAAAAATAAATGAAAGGAATTCAAATTGGAAAGGAAGCATGAAAACTATTTCTTTTGCTGATGGCATAATTTTATATATAGAAAATCCTAAAAAATCCATGAAAAAACTATTATACCTAGTAAAAATAATTCAGCAAACTTGCAGAGCAAAGGTCAACACACAAATTAAGCTATATTTCTATACACTAATAATGAACAGTATAAAAATAAAATTAAGCAAAAATGTCATATACAGTAACAAAAATAAAATACTTAGGAACACATTTAACTAAGGAAGTACAGGACTTTTACATTGAAAACTAAAAACATTGCTAAAAGAAATTCAAGAGGATCTGAATAAATGGAGAGTCATCCCATGTTCATGAACTAGATGATTTTAATATTGCTATCCAGGACTCTTTCCAAGATGGCGGAGGAGTAAGACGCAGAGATCACCTTCCTCCCCACAGATACACCAGAAATACATCTACACGTGGAGCAACTCCTACAGAACACCTACTGAACGCTGGCAGGAGACCTCAGACCTCCCAAAAGGCAAGAAACTCCCCACGTACCTGGGTAGGGCAAGAGAAAAAAGAATAAACAGAGACAAAAGGATAAGGACGGTACCTGCACCAGTGGGAGGGAGCCGTGAAGGAGGAAAGGTCTCCACACACTAGGAGCCCCTTCGCGGGCAGAGATTGCGGGAGGCGGAGCGGGGAGCTTCGGAGCCGCGGAGGACAGCGCAGCAACAGGGGCGCGGAGGGCAAAGCGGAGAGATTCCCGCACAGAGGATTGGCGCCAACCGGCGCTCACCAGCCCGAGAGGCTCGTGTGCTCACCCGCCGGGGGCGGGCGGGGCTGCGAGCTGAGGCTCGATTTCGGTTTCGGTCGGAGCTCAGGGAGAGGACTGGGGTTGGCGGCTTGAACACAGCCCGAAGGGGTTAGTGCGCCACGGATAGCCGGGAGGGAGTCCGGGGGAAAGTCTGGACCTACCCAAGAGGCAAGAGACCTTTTCTTGCCTCTGTGTTTCCTGGGGCGCGAGGAGAGGGGTTTTAAGAGCGCTGCCTAAAGGAGCTCCAGAGACGGGCGCGAGAAAAGCTCGGAAACCAGAGACGGGCAGGAGACGCTAAGGCTGCTGCTGCCGCCACCAAGGGGCCTGTGTGCGAGCACAGGTCACTGCCCCCCCCCCTCTTCCGGGGAGCCTGTGCAGCCCGCCACTGCCAGGTTCCCGGGACCCAGGGACAATTTCTCAGGGAGAACACACGGCGGGCCTCAGGCTGCTGCAACGTCACGCCGACTTCTGCCGCC
>NW_006789795.1:233748-259912 GCF_000442215.2 Lipotes vexillifer
TAAAAGCCTACTGGAGGGGTGGGATAGGGAGGGTGGGAGGGAGGGAGACAAAGAGGGAAGAGATATGGGAACATATATATATGTATAACTAACTCACTCTGTTATAAAGCAGAAACTAACACACCATTGTAAAGCAATTATACCCCAATAAAGATGTTAAAAAAAAAAAAAGAATTAAATAGAAGATATCAAAATAGATCTTGCAGTCATTAAAAGGATAAGTGAATATTGTGAACAACAAATGTGCTAATAAATTCAACAACTTAGAAGAAATAAACCAATTATCCCAACATTACAAACTGCCAAAATACAACCAAGATGAATTCGATAATATGAATAGTCCGATTATCATTTATAAGTTTGAATTAATAACTAAAAACATCATATAAATGAAATCTAGAGACCCGGACAGTTTCTATGGAGAATTCTACTAAACACCTGAAAAAAAATTAGCACCAATTTGACATAATCTCTCCCAGAATACAGAAGAGAAGAACACTTACCAGCTCATTTTATGAAACCAGTATTACTCTAATACCAACATGAGACAGTACAAAAAATAAAACTACAGACCAATATCAATCATAACCCTAATTCCAAAAATCTTCAAAAAATATTAGTAAATTGATTTTTCAATGGATAAAAGAATTATATACCATCAGGACTTCCCTGGTGACGTAGTGGTTAAGAATCCACCTGCCAGTGCAGGGGACATGGGTTTGAGCCCTGATCCAGGAAGATCCCACATGCCTTGGAGTAACTAAACCCATGCACCACAACTACTGAGCCCTCGTGCCACAACTACTGAAGCCCATGCACCTAGAGCCTGTGCTCCACAACAAGAGAAGCCATTGCAATGAGAAGCACACACACTGCAAATAAGAGTAGCCCCCACTCGCCGTAACTACAGAAAGCCCACACGCAGCAACGAAGACCCAATACAGCCAAAAGTAAATAAAAATAAATAAATATATATATATTAAAAAAAGAATTATATACCATGATCAAGCGGTATTTATTCCAGAAATGCAAGGCTTCTTCAACAGTGAAAATCAATCAGCATGATAAAACATGTCCATTAGGCTAAATACTTGAAATTCTAATGCTCATCTCAATAGATACAGAAAAAGCATTTGAAAAAATCCAAGAAGCATTGATAATAAATTTTCAGAAATTTAAGAATAAACAGAACTACCTCAATTTGAAAAACTGTATCTATAAAAATACCTGTGGAATTAATTTTGTATCCTGCTACTTTACCAAATTCATTGATTAGCTCTAGTAGTTTTCTGGTAGCAACTTTAGGATTCTCTATGTATAGTATCATGTCACCTGCAAACAGTGACAGATTTACTTCTTCCCCGATTCGGATTCCTTTTATTTCTTTTTCTTCTCTGATTGCTGTGGCTAAAACTTTCAAAACTACGTTGAATAACAGTGGTGAGAGTGGACAACCTTGTCTTGTTCCTGATCTTAGAGGAAAAGGTTTCAGTTTTGCACCATTGAGGACGATGTTGGCTGTGGGTTTGTCATATATGGCCTTTATTATGTTGAGGAAAGTTCCCTCTATGCCTACTTTCTGGAGGGTTTTTATCATAAACGGGTGTTGAATTTTGTCAAAAGCTTTCTCTGAATCTTTTGAGATGATCATATGGTTTCCTCCTTCAATTTGTTAATATGGTGTATCACATTGATTGTTTTGTGTATACTGAAGGATCCTTGCATTCCTGGAATAAACCCCACTTGATCATGGTGTATGATCCTTTTAATGTGCTGTTGGATTCTGTTTGCTAGTATTTTGTTGAGGATTTTTGTATCTATGTTCATCAGTGATATTGGCCTGTAGTTTTCTTTCTTTGTGACATCGTTTTCTGGTTTGGTATCAGGGTGATGGTGGCCTCTTTGGGAGTGTTACTCCCTCTGCTATATTTTGGAAGAGTTTGAGAAGGATAGGTGTTAGCTCTTCTCTAAATGTTTGATAGAATTCGCCTGTGAAGCCATCTGGTCCTGGGCTTTTGTTTGTTGGAAGATTGTTGGAAGATTTTTAATCACAGTTTCAGTTTCAGTGCTTGTGATTGGTCTGTTCATATTTTCTATTTCTTCCTGATTCAGTCTTGGCAGGTTGTGCATTTCTAAGAATTTGTCCATTTCTTCCAGGTTGTCCATTTTATTGGCATAGAGTTGCTTGTAGTAATCTCTCATGAGCTTTTGTATTTCTGCAGTGTCACTTGTTACTTCTCCTTTTTCATTTCTAATTCTATTGATTTGAGTCTTCTCCCTTTTTTTCTTAATGAGCCTGGCTAATGGTTTTCAATTTTGTTTATCTTCTCAAAGAACCAGCTTTTAGTTTTATCGATCTTCACTACTGTTTCCTTCATTTCTTTTTCACTTATTTCTGATCTGATCTTTATGATTTCTTTCCTTCTGCTAAGTTGGGGTGTTTTTTTTTTTTGTTGTTCTTCTTCTTTCTCTAATTGCCTTAGGTGTAAGGTTAGGTTGTTTATTTGAGATGTTTCTTGTTTCCTGAGGTAGGATTGTATCGGCAGAACACTCTATGACATAAATCACAGCAAGATATTTTTTGACCCACCTCCTAGAGAAAGGGAAATAAAAACAAACAAATGGGACATAATGAAACTTGAAAGCCTTCTGCACAGCAAAGGAAAACATAAACAAGACGAAAAGACAACCCTCAGAATGGGAGAAAATATTTTCAAATGAAGCAACTGACAAAGGATTAATCTCCAAACTTTACAAGCAGCTCATGCAGCTCAATAACAAAAAAACAAAAAACCCAATCCAAAAATGGGCAGAAGACCTAAATAGACATTTCTCCAAAGAAGAGATACAGACTGCCAACAAACACATGAAAGAATGCTCAACACCATTAATCATTAGAGAAATGCAAATCAAACCTACGATGAGGTATCACCTCACACCAGTCAGAATGGTCATCATCAAAAACTCTACAAACAATAAATGCTGGAGAGGGTGTGGAGAAAAGGGAACCCTCTTGCACTGTTGGTGGGAATGTAAATTGATACAGCCACTATGGAGAACAGTATGGAGGTTCCTTAAAAAACTACAAATAGAACTACCATATGACCCAGCAATCCCACTACTGGGCATATATCCTGAGAAAACCATAATTCAAAAAGAGTCATGTACCAAAATGTTCATTGCAGCTCTATTTACAATAGCCAGGACATGGGAGCAACCTAAGTGTCCATCATCAGATGACTGGATAAAGTAGATGTGGCACATATATACAATGGAATATTACTCAGCCATCAAAATAAATGAAATTGAGATATTTGTAGTGAGGTGGATGGACCTAGAGTCTGTCATACAGAGTGAAGTCAGAAATAGAAAAACAAGTACCGTATGCTAACACATATATATGGAATCTAAAAGAAAAAACCCAAACCATGGTTCTGAAGAACCTAGGGGCAGGACAGGAATAAAAATGCAGACGTAGAGAATGGACTTGAGGACACGGGGAGGGGGAAGGGTAATGTGGGACGAAGTGAGAGAGTGGCATGGACATATATACACTACCAAATGTAAAATAGATAGCTAGTGGGAAGCAGCCGCATAGCACAGGGAGATCACCTCAGTGCTTTGTGACCATTTAGAGGGGTGGGATGGAGATGCAAGAGGGTGGAGGTATGGGGATATATGTATATGTATAGCTGATTCACTTTTTTATAAAGCAGAAACTAACACACCATTGTAAAGCAATTATACTCCAATAAAAATGTTAAAAAAAATACCTGTGGCAAACCTTGCACTTAATGGTAAAGGACTGATTGCTTTCCCCCTAAGATGTAAAAGAAAGCAAGGATACCAACTTTTCTTTTTTTTTTTTATTTTGTAAAGTTTTAATATTTCACTTTTTGCTTTTCTTTTTTATAGGTTTATTGAGCTATAATTGACATATAACATTGTGTAAGTTTGAGGTATACAATGTGATGACTTTACATACATATATATGGTGAAATGATTACCACAATAAGGTTATTTAACATATCCATCACCTCACATACCTACCTTTTCTTTTTGGCGAGAACTTTCTTCTTTTGTAGCGACTTTCATTTATACGATAGAGTATTATTAAATATAGTCACCACGTTATATATTAGCTCCCCAAACTTATTCACCTTATAACTGTAAGCTTATTCCCTTTGACCATCATACCCATTTCCCCCCACCTCCCTCCTCCCCAGATACCACTGATCTACCCTGTTTCTAAGATTCAGCTTTTTTAGATTCCACGTATCAGTGAGATTATACAGTATTTGTCTTTGTCTGACTTATTTTACTTCTCATAATGCCCTTAAAGTTCATCCATGCTGCTGTAAATGTCAGGATTTCCTTCTCTTTTATGGGTGAATACTATTCTATTGATAAATATACCACATTTTCTTTCACCGTTCATTAGTATATGGACATTTACATTGTTTCCATGTCTTGATATTGTAAATATTGTTGCAGTGAACACGGAGGTGCAGATATCTTTTCAAGACAGTGATTTCATTTTCTTTGTATATATACACAGAAATGGAATTGCCGGATCATATAGTAGTTCTGTTTTTCATTTTAAAGGAATCTGTACACTCTTTTCCATACTGGCTACACCAATTTACATTTCCACCAACAGTGCACAAGCCTTCCCTTTCCTCCACATCCTTGTCAGCAATTGTTACCTCTTGTCTTTTTGATAATAGCCATTCTAACATGTGCGAGGTGATATCTCATAGTGGTTTAGATACGCATTTCCCTGATGATTAGTGATGTTGAACACCTTTTCATGTACCTGTTGGTCATTTCTTTGCCTTATTTGGAAAAATGTCTATTCAGGTCCTTTGCCCATTTTTAAATTGGATTATTCGTTTTTATACTATTGAGCTGCATGCCTTCCTTATATATTGTGGATATTAACCCCTTGTCAGATATATGATGTGTAAATACTTTCTCACATTTCATAGGTTGCCTTTTCATTTTGTTGATCTTTTTCTTCTGTGCAGAAGATTTTAGTTTGATGTAGTCCCTCTTGTTTATTTTAAATTTTATTCCTTATGCATTTGGAGTCATATCCAAAATATCATTGCCAAGACCAGTTTTAAGGAGGTTTTTCCCTATGTTGTCTTCTAGGAGTTTTATGGTTTTAAGTCTTATGTTTAAGCCTTTAATCCATTTTGAATTAATTTTTGTGAGTGGTGTATCTATAGAGGTCCAATCTTATGCTTTTGCATGTGAATGTCCTATTTCTCAAACCCTGTTTATTAAAGATACTATTTTTCCCTACTGTGTATTCCTGGATCCCTTGCCAAATATTAACTGACCACATGTACATTAATTTATTACTGGGCTCTTGATTCTCTTCCATTGGTCTACATATCTGTTTTTCTATCACTACCATACTGTTTTGATTACTACAGCTTTATGCTGTAGTTTGAAATCAGAACCTGTGATGCCTTCAGATTTTTTATCCTTTATCAAAATTGCTTTGTGTATTCGGGGTCTTTTGTGGTTCCATATGAATTTTAGGATTGTTGCTTCTCTGGAAAAAAATGCCATAGAAATTTTGATAGAGGTTGCATTGAACATATAAATGGTCTGAGTTTTAAGGATATTTTAATAATATGAATTTTTGTGATCCATGAACACGTGATTTTTTCCATTTACTTGTGTCTTCAGTTTCTTTTATACAAGTCTTATAGTTCTCAGTGTAAAAATCTTTCACCTCCTTGGTTAATTTTATTCCACATTATTTCTTTGTTTTTGATGTTATTATGAATGAATTATTTTTTCTTTTTCAGATAGTTCATTGTTAGTGTATAGAAATGAAACTGATTTTTCTTTATTAATTTTTATCCTGCAATTTTATTGAATTTGTTGATTAAATAGTTTTTGGTGGTATCTTTAGAATTTTCTGCATATAGTATCACATCTTTTTTTTTTCTTACTTTATAAAAAAATTATTCAAAATGGATAATATACTTAAATTATAAAATTATAATAGTTAAAGTGCTATTACCAAAAGACAGGATAATGATTGTTGAGGAACCTTAAAGAAAGTGTCCTCAGCTAGTGACTGATTTGTAAGTATCTTTCCCAGTCAGAAGTATCAATGCTGTCTGGCATTCAGTTATTTATTCATGTGTTCATTCATTCATTTATGTCACTCTTCTTGGAGAAGTTCAAAACACCAGAAAATGAAGTGTTTGTTCTTCTCCAGCCACTGCATCTGCTGATCTGTCATCACGTTAATCTTGCAGAGGAGGTTAACACAGAACCTCGGATGAGGTACCCTTGTGGTGCACTAAACACACTGCATTGGTTGAATTATGGCAAGAAAGTAGGGAGACGGCTATGACTAGCTCCCCAGATACTTCTTTTGCACTGAGTTTCACAGATAGGATTCCTTTGAATTTTTAAATTTTTATTTTCATTAAAATTCATTTTTTCATTTAAATTCATTTTTTTCATTGAGGTATAGGGCTTTTTTGTTTTTTGAATTTTTGAATTTTATTTATTTATACAGGTTTTTATTAGTTATCCATTTTATACATATTAGTGTATATATGTCAATCCCAATTCATCACACCACCATCTTTAGAATTTTCTGCATATGGTATCACAACATCTGCAAAGAGAGACAATTTTACTTCTTACTTTCCAATTTAGATGCCTTATATTGATATTTCTTTTTCTTGTCTGATTACTCTGGGTAGGAATTACAGTATATGTTAAATAGAAGTGGTAAGAGTGGGCACCCTTATCTTATTCCTGATCTTTGATGAAAAGCTGTCGACCGTTTACCATTCAGTATGATGTTAGCTGTGGCCTTGTCATATATGGCCTTTATGATTTTGAGGTAGTTCATTCTATATCCATTTTTTAAAGAAATTTTATCATGAAAGGATGCTTAATTTTTTGCAATTTTTCTTCTGAACATATTGTGATGATCACATTATTTTTATTTTTCATTCTATGAATGTAATGTATCATATTTTTGATTTGCATATGTTGAAACATGCATCCCAGGTCTGGATCCCAGTTGATCAAGGCATATGATCTTTTCAATATACTGCTGAACTTGGTTTGCTAGTATTTTGTTGAGGATTTTGCATCTATGTTCATTAGGGATATTAGTACGTAGTAGTTTTTTTGTTTTTGTAGTGTCCTTTTCTGGCTTCTGTATCAGGGTAAGGCTGGCCTCATAAAATTAGTCTGAAGTGTTTCCTCCTCTTCAGTTTTTTGGAAGAGTTTGAGAAGCACTGGTATTAATTCTTTTTAAAGGCTTGGTAGAAATCACCAGTGAAACCCCTTGCTCCTGGACTTTTCATTGTTGGGAGATTTTTAATTTTTGATTCACTCTACTTACTCATTATTGATCTCTTCACATTTTCTGTTTCTTCATGGTTTAGTCTTGGTAGGCTGTATTTTGGGGAATTTATCAATTTCTTCTAGTTCATCCAATTTGTTTGTATATAGTTATTCACAGCAGGCTCTTATGGTCCCTCATATGTATGTGATATATGTTGTGTTAAAGTTTGTCAGTTTTGTTTATCTTTTCAAAGAACCAACTCTTTATTTTCTTAATCTTTCCTATCATTTTCCTATTCTATATTTCATTTATTTCTTTATTATTTCCTCATTCCTACTAACATTGGGCTTAGTTTGTTATTCTGTTTCTAGTTCTTTGAGCTGTATTGCTCAGTTATTTATTTGAGGTTTTCCTTTTTTTGAAGTATGCATTTAGAGCTATAAATTTTCCTCTTAAAATTGCTCTTGAGTCATATCATAAGTTTTGGTATTTTGTGTTTCCATTTTCATTTGTCCCAAGATGTTACTTCTCTTTTGATTTCTTCTTTGACTCATTGGTTGTTTAGCAGTGTATTGCTTAATTCCACATATCTGTTTATTTTCCAGCTTTCCTCATGTTATTGTTTTCTATTTTCATAACTTGTGGTCAGAAATGATATTTGATATAATTTCTATCTTTTTGAATTTGTTTAGACTTGTTTTGTAACCGAACACATAACCTATCCTAGAATATTTTCTGTGTGTGCTTGAGAAAAATGTATATTTTGTTGCTGTTGGATGGAATGTTCTGTATATTTATATTATGGCTATTTGATCTATACTGTTGTTCAAATCTCCTGTTTCCTTACTGATTCTGTGTGGATGATCTAGCCATTATTGAGAATGGGATAATAAAGTCCCCCAACTATTATTATATTGTTTATTTTTCCTTTTTGTTCTCTTAGTATTGGCTTTATATATTTAGGTGCTTTGCTGTTGGGTGCATAAATATTTACAACTGTCATATCTTCTTAATGAATCAACCCCTACATTATTATATAATGGCCACCATGGTCTCTTGTGATGATTTTTATCTTAAAGTCTATTTTGTCTGATATAAGCATAGCAACCTCTCCTTTCTTTTGGCTACCATTTGCTTGGAATATCTTTTTTTCTTCCTTTCATTCTCAGCCTATGTGTGTCCTTAAAGCTAAAGTGAGTCTCTCCTGGGCACCGTATCACTGGAGCTTATATTTGTATCCATTTATCCATTCTATGTGTTTTGATGTGAGAGTTTAATCTACTTACATTTAAAGTAATTAGTGATAGGTAAGGACTACTGTTGTCATTTGATTGTTTTCTAACTGTTCTGTAGATCCTATGTTCCTTTCTTCCTCTCTTCCTATATTCTTTTTGGAAAATTGATGACTTTTTTGGCAGAATGCTTTGACTCTTTATCATAACCTTTTGTGTATCTACTACAGGTTTTTCCTTTGTGGTTACCATGAGGCTTACGTAAAATATAATATCCTATTTTAAGATAATAAGAACTTAACCTCAATAGCATACAGAAACTTTATACTTTTACTCCTACACTCCTCAGATTTTATGTTATTGATGTTATAATTTACATCTTATTTTATAGTGTGTCCAATAACAAATTATTGTAGTTTTGATTATTTCAAATACATTTGTTTGTAACTGTTATACTATTGTTGTGATTTATGCACCACCACTACAATATTAGAGAATCTAACTTTGACTGTATATTTACCTTTACCAGTACATTTTACCCATTAATATATTCTTATGATATTCATTAGCATCCTTTCAATTCAGCTGTAAGAACTCCTGTTAATATTTCTTGTAAGGCAGGTCCTAGTGTTAATGAACTCCCTCAGCTTTTGTTTCTTCAGGAAAGCCTTTATTTCTCCTTCATTTCTGAAGGAGAGCTTTTCTGTGTATAGCATTCTTGGTTGACAGTATTTTTTTTCTTTCAATATTTTGAATGAATTTTCCCGCTCTTTTCTGGCCTGCAAAGTTTCTGATGAGAAGTCTACATATAGTCTTATGGTAGCTCCTTTGTATGTGATAAGTTGCTTTTCTTCTGCTGTTTTCAAAATTCTCTTCATCTTGAATTTTGACAACTTAATTACAATGTGTCCTGTTGCAGCCCTTTTCAGATTCAACATATTTCAGATTCAACGTATTTCAGATTCTTTGAGCTTCATGAATCTGGATGTCCATGTTGCTCACTAATTTCGGAAGATTTTTCAGTGATTATTCCCTTAAATATTCTTTCTTTTTCTCTTCTTCATCTGGAATTTTCAAAATGTTATTTCTTTTGATGATGTCCCATACATCCCATAGACCTTCTTAATTCCTTTCCGTCTTTTAAATGTTTTTCTCCTCTAATGGAATAATTTCAAAGGATCTTATTCAAGGTCATTGAGTCTTTCTTCGGCTTGTTTGAGTCTGCTCTTCAAGCTCTCTATTGAATTTTTCAGTTCAGTCATTGTATTTGTCAGCTGTAGGATTTTTGTTTCTTGACTTTCTTTGTTGAACTTCTCATTTTGTTCATGCATGTTTTCCTATATTCATTTAGTTGTTTTTCTTTCTTCCTGCCATTCAATGAACTCCTTTAAGAGGATTATTCTGAACTGTTTTTCAGACATTTCATTGATCTCCACTTCTTTAGGTTCTGTAGTTGAAACTATTAGTTTCATTTACTTACATCATGTTTACTCAATTGATTACTTGTATCTTTACATTGGTATCTATACATTTAAGTAAGCATTCTTCTTTTCCAGAATTTACATGTTTGCAATGAACAGGACTGCTGGATGTGCTCCACAATCCAATCAGGTGTGGCCACTAGCAGGTTTCCACAAGTACCTCTTATCAGGTGGGATTAGAGTCTGTTTTCTGGCATGGTGGTGCCAGTGATTGGACTGTGTGATTGGGCAGGACTGTGGGCTGGGCTCCTCAATTGTCCCTGGTTGAGTGAGCACTCAGGCGGTTCTCCCTAAACGATGGTGCAACTGGCTGGACTCCACATTTAGGCAGGACTGCAGGTTGGGTTTTTTGCCATGTGGGGTCTTAGGCTGTGCTTTGTGATAAGGTGGGGACACAGGCTGTTCCCCAAATTTGGGTAGGGTCACAGGCTGTGCTTTAGGATTAGATAGGTCAGTGGCTGTGCTCTGCTGAAGGATAAGGTCACTGGCCAGAATTTCTGGTCAGTCAGGGCCTCCAGCTGTATCCTGACGTTGGGTAGGGCTTGAGATTGAGTGCAGTGTTCAGGCATCATCTCTGTCCAGGGTATGTTTAATAATCAGGCAGGGCTGTAGTTTGGGTTTTGCTGATGGGCAAGGTTGTAGGCTGGGCTCTGTGGCTAAGTGGAACTGTAGGCTGAGCTCCAAAGTTGTTCAGGGTCACTGACTGTTCAGTGTAAAACTATGTTCAATAATTGGGTGGGGCTGTTGGCTTGCCTGCTTTCCCAAGTGAGGCAATAGAATGGACTCCACAGTTTTCCTGGTTCTCTGACCGGCTTTCTGGTCAGGACATACTGGAGGCTATGCTCTGCAGTTGAGAATGACTTCAAACTTGGTTCTCTGCTTGGGCAGGATCATAGAATGGGCTCCACAGACAGTACTCTCTGAAACTAGGGAACCAAACCAGGTACAATGGCTAACCATGCTCCCTTGCCAGATGGGGTCACCACCTCAGCTCTGAACATGGGCAGAGTCACTGGCTAGGATCTCTGATCGGCCACTGCTTCCACTGGGAATGCCATCCGGTGAGATCTGAGCCCTGGTTGCTGTAAATCTTTCTTCCTTCTCAGTTTCTCTCTGATTCCCCATTGTCAAACTCTACAGATTCCCTCAGTGATCTCCATAAGGGAAGACCTGCTTGAGCCTCCTAGGAAGCATTCCACAATGCTGGGGAAGCTGTATTTCCATCTTGGTATCTCTTTTCCTACTGGATATATCATAGCCCTAGATAGGCCCTTTTAATGAGCCTCTGTGCCAACCTAGGTGAAATGGCTCCTTTTATTTTCTAATGTGGTTCACCTTGGTCTCTGTTGTCCAGAGGGGGTATTTCAGCTTTACCTCCTGGTTCTGGGATTTTCACAATGGTGTGTTATCTATGGATAGTTGCTAGTTGGTATTCTTGTGAGGAGGACTAATGTCAGGATTAATCTATATCACAATATTGATGACTTCAACTTAGTCAATGTTCTTATTATTTATTACAGACTTTTCAACCTATAAATGATGTATTTTCATCGAGTTGTCTAAGCTTAGCAGTTGTGTATCATTTGCAAATTTGTTTCAACTTTCTCAGTCTTCACCGAAGTCACTGATCAACAAGGATTGCTTGTCTCCCCTAGTCCATTGCTATTGCATGAAGAATGTATAAACCACTGATATGGAGTCTGTATCTTTATTTATTTTCTTGGCAGCAACTACAGGTTTAAATAGAACTCCTAATGTTCTTTTTTTTCCTCAAGACTTGATGTATACCTGGAGGAAACAGCTGTGCCACCACTGCCAGTGATGCCTTTTCACCACTTTTATTCAACATAGTATTGGAAGTTGTAGCCACAATAATACAGCAAGAAAAAATAAATAAAAGGCATACAGATTGCAAAGGAAGACACAAAACTGTTATTGTTTGTATATGACATGATTATCTATGTAGAAAATCTCAAATAAATTATGCAAAGTTCTTAGAACTAATAAGTGAATACAGCAAGGTAACAAGATACAAGATCAGCAAGCAAAAATCAATTGCATTTCTATGTACCCACAGTTAATGTGTAGAAATAGAAATTTAAAATACAATACCATTTACAATCCCTCCAGAGAAAATTAAATACTTACATATAAACAATACAAAACGTGCAGAATATATATGCTAAAAATTGCAAATTGATAATAAAGAAACCAACGAATACTAAAACAATATGACTAACATAGCACATTATTGGATTGGAACATGTGAATTCTCTCCAAATTGACCTATAGGTTTAATGAAGTAACTATCAAATTTTAGCAAGGCTTTTGTAGATATAGACAAACTAACCTTAAAATTTATATAGAAAACTAGAATAGCTGAAATAATCTTGACAGAGAAGAATAATATGGGAGGAATCACTCTACTCAATATTAAGGCTTACTGTATAGCTACAGTAATAAAAACAGTGTGATATTATAGAGGGATAAAACACAGATAAATGAAATATAGTAAATAAAACCCAGAAATTTACCCACCAAAGTATGTCCAACTCATTTTGGACAAAAAGGAAAATGCATTAAATGAATAAAGGATTAACTTTTTAACAAAATGATTATGGACATCCAATGGCAAACGAACAACAGAAAAAACACAAAAAAACCCTCAACCTAAATTGAGACGTCTTATACAAAAAGTAAACTAAAATGGATCATGAACTTTAATGATAAATATAAAACTTTTAGTAAAAAGCATAGGAGAAAAATTTTAGGGATCTAGAGTTTTGTGAAGAATTCTTAGACTTGACAACAAAAATATTATCTATAAAAGGGAAAAATGATAGTTTGGAACTCATCAAGATTAAATAATTTTTCTCTGTGAAAGAATCTGTACAGAAGATGAAAAGACAAGCTGAATACTGGGAGAAATTACTTTCAAATCACATATTCAGTAAGGGAATTATATGCAGAATATATAAAGAACTGTCTAATATTAGCAGTAAGCAAACAATCTAATTAGAAAATGGGCAAAGGGCACGAACGTATTTTCTACCAGACAAGATTTACAGATGGCATATAAGCACATGAAAAGATTTTCAGTATCACTGGTACCAGAAAATGCAAATTAAAACCAGAATTAGACCCCACTAAACAGTTATGAGAGGCTCAAATAAAAAAAATAGTAACAAAACCAAAAATGGTGGTGAGGATAAAGAGAAAGTAGATTGCTCATATGTTGCTCTTGGGAATGCAAAATCGTACAATGACTGTGGAAAATAGTTTTGTAGTTTCTTTTAAAAGAAAACATGCAATTGCCAAACAACCTAGCAATTCAACTTCATTTCTCAGAAAAATGAAAACACAAATTTATTTAAAAAAACAAAACACCCGTACACAAATGTTCCTATAAGTTTTAATAGTCAAAAACTGGAATCAGCCCAGATGTCTTTCAACAGGTGAATGGTTAAACGACATCTGGTACGCCCATTCCATTTTTGATGGTTAATTTTTATGTGTCAAATTGACTAGGCCAGAGGGGGTCCAGACATTTGGTCAAACATTATTCTGAGTTTTAATGTGAAGATGGTTGCGAATGAGATTAACATTTGAATTAATAGATTAATTAAAGCAGGTTGCCCACTCTAATGTGGGTGGACCCATCCAATCAGTTGAAAACCTGAATAAAACAAGAAGGCTAATTTTCCCATACGTAAGAGGCAATTCTTCCTGTCTGACTGTCTTTGAGCTGTGATACAGATTCTTCCTGCCTTTGGAATTAAACAGAAACATTGACTCTTCTTGGGTCTCCAGCATACAGGCCTTTGGACTGGAACTACATCAGTGAGTTTACAGTCCTTCAAACTTGGAGTAGACCTACACCATCCAGCTTGTGGACTGCATATTTTGGGACTTTTTAACTACTATACCTGCATTAGTCAATCCCTTATAATAAGTAAGTATGTAATAAGCAAGTATATCCTATTGTTTTTGTTTCTCTGGTGAACCTTGACTAATACAGATTTTGGTGCAAAGACTGGTTCTAGAGGAACTGAAGCTCAAGAATGAGTTTTCTGAAGTAGTTCTGAGGTTTCTGGAATTGGCACTCTAATTTCATTAGATTTAAAGATGTTAATGACAATTTCCAGTAGTAAAGAAAATACTGACAGTGAAAGATGTAATCTGGCAATGGAGGCATGCAAAATATCATCATTGGATACTCCTAATCAATCACTTATAAGTTACACAAGGATCTGTGTAACTGTGTATATGATACTTTTGGACATTTTTCTAAAACTAACGAATATGATGAGATTGGCTGCTTTCTCCTAATGCTGCTAGACAAAGTGGGGAAAGAAAAAGATGAGCTAGGGATTTAAATTCCTAGCTCAAGTGCTGTATAAACTATTTGAAATCTTCTGTATGTGCCCTAAAGAAGACACATATCTCCTACAGCTATAGGTCTGAGATTGCTGAAAAATCAAATGCAGAACTTGGTCCTGTGACGGGCTCAGTTAAAATACAAATGAACTCCCTGCCTCATAGGTTGTCTGCTGTTAAAGTGAAGGCACTGGCTTGGGAGTAGGATCCTTAAAGTTGGGATATGGATTTACGGAAAGTCTGTGATGAAGCTGGGGACATTGAACCTCTATATTCTTAAGTCTTCTTTGCCAGTGGAAAAGGCTTCTCTTTCCCCAGTGGAAGCATCCTCTCCACCCGCTTCTGATAGGATTAACCCTGAATTGCCTGAAGAAACTTTAATGGCTTTCTGAAGGCAGTTAGCATGCAAGACACTGCTGTGTCTCCAACATTCTTCTTTGCTTCTAGACTTATAACTAGACTCAAGTCCCAGCTGACCTCTAAAGGTGAGGTATAAAGTGTGACCCATGAGGAAGTGCACTACACTCCAAAAGAAATAGTTGAGTTTTCTAATTTCTACAGGCAGAAATCTGGGGAACATGTATAGGGATAGATATTAACAGTGTGAGATAACGGTGGAAAGAACATAAAGTTGAACCAGGCTGAATGTAACAATATAAGTTCACTGAGAACCCTGATTAATATACCATAGAACACTTCTCAGCAAAAAAGGGGCAGGAACTACTGATGCATATAACAACTTAGATGAATATCCATGAAACTACAGTGAGATAAATAAGTCAATCTTAAAAGTTTCCATACTGATTGATTCCATTTATTTAACATCCTTGAAATGATAGAATTATAGAAATGGACAACAGAGTAGTGGTAGATCAGGGTTACAGAGAGAGGATGTTTGGATGTGGAGGAGAGATTTTAAAAAGGCAATAGTATGGAAACATGATTATGTAACTGTCCTGTATTCTGACTCTGAATACAAAAACCTGCACATGTGAGAAAATGTCACAGAATTAAGTACAAACATATAAACACATAATAACTGAAATGAGAACAAGTAAATCTAAATAAATATGAATAAATCTGAATAAAATCAATGTCAATATCCTGGTTGTAATATTGTAATATATTTTTCCAAGATGTTACCATTGGGGTTAACTGGGTAAAGGGTACATGGGATTCCTCTATATTATTTCATAAAATTGCATGTGAATGAACCTATAACTTTCCCAAAATAAACATTTTAATTTTAAAAAATGAAAAGAAGCACAAAACAAAACACAAACATCAACCAGAAGTTAATGGCTAAAGCTACAAAAATTTCAGGAACAAAATATAGTACTGAATTTTAACCTATAGAATAAATTAAGTACCCATAAGTTCACACTAATATAAATACATATATACATGTTGGAGAAGAGAGTGCTCTTCCTTACAATAGATATCAAGTTAATAAATGTAAAGAAAAGAGGGAGAAAGAGAATCACCATTAGGCAAACACCACAGTAATAGACTCTGCAGATGTGAACCTCCAATGGTTGCTAAAATTAGTGGGTACAAGTTCGAGGAGAAATAGAATTTTTAAAGTCTCAAAATATCACCCTCAAAATACTTATCAACTATAATGGAAAAGTTGGTCACTTTACATTGGAAAAACTTAAATAGACACCAACTTAATCAAGTGGGCAAGGTAAACATCACCAGTAATAAATTTGTGGACATCATGAACCCCTTGATATAGTGCACTAAGAAAGATATAAGGTCATTTATGTAGTACTCTTACCAAAAATAAATAACCTGTCTCCAATCATTAGAAAAATCTAAATTGAGAGATATTCTACAAAATAACAGACTGTTGTCCTTCAAAAGTGATAAAAGTCATGAAAGACATGGGCAAATCAAAGAAATGCTACAAGTTGAAGGAGACTAAGGAGAAATAACAACCAAAAGCAATCTGGGATCCTGGATAGAATCCTGGTACAAATATGAAGAATAGGAGGAAATTTGGCGAAACTAGCATGTCTACAGTTGATAGCTGATAATATTTCAGTTAATAATTAAATATATACATAGAATTAATAATAATAATACTAATACCATTAATAATACTGTACTGTCATTTATTGGTTCTTGGTAACTATACAATAATTGTGTAAGAGGTTAGCATTAGGGGAAGGAGGATGAAGGATAAAAGAACACTTTGTACTATTTTTTACTGTTCTATATGTATAAAATTAGTTAAAATTTAAAAAAATGAGCCACCACATTTTTACTTTTGCTCCAAATGAGAAATAATTATTTTATGGTTTTCTGTCAGAACATGAGGCTGAGGGATTGTAACATTTCTGTCTCCCTTTTCCTCATAAAGCAGCTATTCACATCCCTTTCTATAACTCGATCCCCAAATATAAAGCTTCCCCTCCAAATAGTTCATATTCTTCAGGGATTGGTATCTAATTGATTTGAGTCAATCAATACATTTAATCCCTTGACCACAATGGTCAATTCAGGGATGTATATCTAAGCCAATGTGAAAGAATAAGACACAAGAAGGTATTTCTGGAGGCTTTTTGGTCCCATTAATATGCTGGATGCTGTAGTTTAAAGAGGTAATATGTGGTACTATTATAGCCATTTCTGATAACATGAAGGGAACTTGACTGAAAATGAGGCTGACATACTGGGTAGGACAGATGCAAGATAATTGCAAAGAATCTGAAACGGAGCCCTGATAATGTTGCAGTGCCTAAAACTAGATATAGCTTCAGAGCATAGAGCCATTCATTCATATAATCTGATGAATTTCCTTTTTTATTAAGGATAGTTTGGGATGGATTTTGTGACTTGTAATATAAAAACTCCTAAATAACAGTTCACATTATACATTATTACTATTCCTTATGAACGCTTGCACAGTGTTAGAATCTTTATTCACCCAGTGCAACTACAAATTAATTAGAGTTGGCATATAAAATGCAACCTATTTTTTATCCCTGTCCTTAGTATGTGTCAGACACTGTACCAGATGGTATTAAGGATACATAGATGAATGTGAGAGAGTTCCTGCTCTTCAGGAATAGCTGGTTAACCACAGAAGTTAACACATTTACACAAAAACTATAAGGTAGAAAATTTTACAGTCATAAGAAACTACAAATTAAATGCTATAAACTTTCAGAAAACTATAGGATTACTTATGGCTCAGTAGGTCAGGAAAGACTAAATGGGAGAGGTAGCATTTGAGCATGGCCTTGAGGAGTGAGGGAAACTTAGACCTATGGATATGGAGGAAGGCAGTCAAATAATAGAGAAAAACATTAGCAAAATCTTAGAGGCTTCCTTCAACAAGAGTATTTTGAATATTTTTTTCTTTTTTAATATGTATAATAGGTTTGTGTAAGATTTTAAATAAAGTTGGAGTTTCTATGCAATTTTTAAAAAGTAGGATATCAGTGATGCAATTCAAACTTTTATTTTCACATAAGAAAATAAAGGCCTGGAAGTGGGAGAGTAACTTAGACAAGGTCACTGAGTTAATGGCAGAACCACTGTTAGTATATGAGAATCAAAGGATAGAGTGAACAATGGCCAAGTTTTGTTTTGAATCCTACCAATGTCATTTACTAGATTCTTGGTCTTGAACTATTTGCTAAAATTGTGGAGAACCTCATTTTTGTCTTATCTATAAAAAGGGAATAATATCTATCTTACAGGGTTATTGAAATAATGTTAATGTATACATAAATTCTTTAATGTTCTATCTGGAATATATTCTCTTCACAATAAATGTGAGTGCATCTCCATAAAAATTCTCAATTGCCCATAAAATACACTTCTCTATATTAAGAAAAAGTTGTTCTGGGCTTCCCTGGTGACGCAGTGGTTGAGAGTCCGCCTGCCGATGCAGGGGACACGGGTTCATGCCTCGGTCTGAGAAGGTCCCCCATGCCACAGAGTGGCTAGGCCCGTGAGCCATGGCCGCTGAGCCTGCGCATCTGGAGCCTGTGCTCAGCAACGGGAGAGGCCACAACAGTGAGAGGCCCGCGTATTGCAAAAAAAAAAAAGAAAAAAAGAAAAAAAACGTTCCGACAGGATCTTTCCTGCATAATATGCTCTTACTCATACAATATACTACTTAAGAAAAGCTAAATTTGCAAACCTGAATGCAGCTGATTGGTCTAGGTAATGGTCCACAAACAGAAAGCACCCATATATGATCTGGGCAAAAGGACAGCCAATCATTTCTGAGGTGGCTTGGCATTAAGTTTCCCACAGTAAGTGGTAATAAACCAACCCAATCAAAACATCTCTTGGGAAGTATAAATGCTAAAATGAATAAAAAGGTGTACTACTCAGCTCAGGTTGCTGTTCCAAGTAATAATGAATAATGCTTCCTATTTTCTGTGAAGACCAGGACGCATCCCAATGTTAGAAATTCTGAGATCTGTGTTGACAGTGTGGCAAATGAAATTATTTCTTCCATGCCCTTGCATTAATAGCTATCACTAAAGGTAATCTGTAATTTTACTTTCCTTAAAACGCAAAGAATTACAGCTTAACCCATGTGTTCTCCCTAAACGGCACAAACAGTAGTAGTAGTAGTAGTAGTAGTAGTATGCAAGTAGGTAGCAGAAGGAATGCAGGAGACAGAAGAATCAAGGTAATGTAAAGTAAAATTACATACAAAGAATCATTATGTCCCAGAAAAATGCATATGCTATCATTAATCTTCACAGCTATCTAGTGAGATAGGACTCACTTTTCAGATGAAGAAACTGAAGTGTAGGTAGTAAAGTAAACTTTCTTCAAATCATATAGCTTAGAAGTAGAGTCATTTTCTTTCCACCATATCTTCAACATAAGACAAGTAAGTATTTATCTACTTTTAGCTTTGTATGAAATTCAACTACACCAAACCTGGTCTTTATCCTCCCTTGCTTTCAAGAGTATTGTCCTGTTACCCCAAACTAATGTTTACCCTTATCACTTGCTATCAAAGGCTATCATCCTGTATTAAGCTTCAGATCATTTGTGGTGAACCAAAGCATAACAGATTACTCACTGCTAATTAAATAGCCTGATTCTGTCCACTGAAGCTAATGCATTAAAGTATTTAATGTTTGTTTGGTAAACTGCTTTACTAAATGCTCCTTTGACTTTTATTGGTAATAAACATTAAGCATTTATGGCCTGTGAAAGCAGCTTCTCATCCAGTTTATGCTGTTACTATTTACAATTTGTTAATGAAATAACATTAACTTCCTTCAAATCAAAAGTTGTTTTTGTTCTCCGCTTTAACTTTTATTGTATGGCATTAAGAATAACTCACTAATATTTGGATGAACTATGCTTTTACTAGTAGTTTTTCTATAAAGGAAATGATACTTTACTAAACTCAGCGCACTTCAGGATTCAGTGACAATGCTCCAGACCAGACATAGGCCTAATTCCCTTTCTTTAGCTCACACTGTCTTCCAGCTGCATTGTGATCTCCTTTGGGTACCTATAGGTTTCAGCAATAATAACAAACCCAAAGAATTCTGACTTCCTCACTTTCACTGTGATTTGACTTCTTAATATGAATCTTTCATTTAAACTTTCTGATACGGATTTCTTAGAGTCTGTTAACTTTTTTCAGGCAGAGCTCCTCCAGAAGGAAAGAATGTAAGAAGAGTTTGGGACATGTGAACAGTGTCTTGAGTCTCTCTGAAGACTAAATCTGAGTGTCGGAGCATACTCACTTAAAGGATGCATACTTTGTTCATTGATGAGTGCATTTAATGCAGTTTAAAAACTATAATATAGAAGAGAAACATTTAAGTCTAAGTTTCCCAACTTCTCATTTTGATTTCCTGACTCATTTTGATCTTTCTGATTCTTGGTTAAAAAATGTTGATCCTCGGGGCTTCCCTGGTGGCGCAGTGGTTGGGAGTCCGCCTGCCAATGCGGGGGACACGGGTTCATGCCCGGTCCGGGAGGATCCCACATGCTGCGTAGCAGCTGGGCCCGTGGGCCATGGCCGCTGGGCCTGCGCATCCGGAGCCTGTGCTCCGCGGCGAGAGAGGCCACAGCAGTGAGAGGCCCGCGTATGGCAAAAAAAAAAAAAATGTTGATCCTCTAATTATTGCTGAATATACTCAAAATGAGGAAAGGATGCTAATTGCCAAAATGGCTGATTAATTCATTCTCTGAGGTTAGCTGTGCTCCTAGTCACCCAATAGCAAGCAGCATCTGGGGATGTTCTGACCTTTCAAGGAAGCTACCTATAACATAAACTACAGATGAAAGGAAAGTACAGTCCCTAATGTGCCATGTCAATGCTCAAAGAGAATGTTAAAAAACCTATGAAAACTGAATTGTAAGCAAGGCATTTTGTTAATTCAACAATTTTGTGTAGACAGTAGACATTTGAAAAGCTCGTTTTACCTGTGTTAACATTATGTATCTCTCAAGGATAATTTATGTAACGGAAATATTTTAGTCCAAGTTTCACATGTGACCATAGGAAAGAACTGCAGTAAATGCAAACATTGATTGATACTGAGAAAGAATTATTTATACTGAAAACAGAGAAGGGACAATTTATCCTAAGAATATCAATTAAATGTCTGGGTATTTGCAAATTGTCTCTGTCATGTGCAGTCATTAGGTACTCAAAATGAAACAAAGACACTTAGGTGTGGAAAAGATATATTTTCTTTTTGAATGCAATTTTGTTTTGTGAGAAAGCTGTCCTTGCTTTGTGTTGGTCTTAAGGAAAAACTTCTTTAGGCATCTGACAAAAATTATAGGTGTAGCGGGTGTTTTGTTTGTTCTTATCATTTTAAATTCAAGTTAGTAACTTAGAAAAATATTCATTTTCTATACCTAGAAATTTATATAATAAATTGTTTTTAGATAATCATTTATAGATTTTCATCATTCTAAAATGAATGAGTTACACTTATCAATAATTACTTTAAATGTCAGTGAACTAACTGGTCCAATCAAAAGACACAGGTTGGCTGACTGGATAAGAAAAATAAGACCCATCTAAATGTTAACTACAAGAGATTAATTTCAGACCTAAACACACTCACAGACTGAAAGTGAGGGGATGGTAAAAGATATTTCTCACGGAAACAGAAATGACAAGAAAGTGAGGGTAGACATACTGTTATGAGACAAAATAGACTTTAAAACAAAGGATATAAAAAAGACAAAGAGGGCATTATGTAAGGATAAAGGGATCAATACAGGAAGAGGATATTACACTTGTTAAAGTATATGCACCCTAATACAGAACCACTCTCCTCAAAGTTGATATAGAGGGAACATATCTCAACGTAATAAAGGCCATTATGACAAACCCGTAACTAACATCATACTCAACATCTAAAAGCTGAAAGCCTTTCCTCTAAATTCAGGAACAAGACAAGGATGCCCACTCTCACTACTTCTATTTAACATAGAATAGGGGGTCTTATCCACAGCAATCAGACAAGAAAAAGAAATACAAAGCATCCAAATTGGAAGGAAAGAAGTAAAACTGTCACTGTTTGCAGATGACATGACACTATATATAAAAAATGCTAAAGTGTTCACTAAAGAAATAATTTGAACTAATAAATGAACTCAGTAAAGTAGCAAGATATAAGATTAAGAGAAATCTGTTCCTTTTCTATACACTAATAATGAACTATCAGAAAGAGAGGGCAAAAAAATCCTGTTTAAAATTATATCAAATAAAATAAAATTATATCAAAGGAAAAAAATAACTAGGACTAAACTTAACCAAGGAGGTAAAAGACCTATATTCAGAAAACTATAAATAACTGATGAAGGAAACTGAAGATGATACAAAGAAATGGACAGATATCCCATGCTCTAGCAATGAAAGAATTAATATTGCTAAAGTAGCCATACTACCAAAAGCAATCTACAGATTTAATGTGATCCCTAGCAAAATACCAATGACATTTTTCACAGAACCAGAACAAATAATCATAAAATTTATATGAAACCAAAGAAGACCCTGAATTGCAAAAGAAATCTTGAGAAAAAAGAACAAAGCTCAAGGTATCACCCTCCCTTACTTCGGGATATACTACAAAGCTACAGTAATCAAAACAGCATGGTACTGACACAAAAAACAGACAAATAGATCAATAGAACAGAATAGAGAACACAGAAGAAAACCCACAAACCTAAAGTCAATTGATCTATAACGAAGGAGTCAAGAACATACAATGGAGAAAATACAGTCTCTTTTATTAACAATTTTTTTTGGCTGCACTGCACGGCATGTGGGATCTTCCCCGACCAGGGATCAAACCTGCACCCCCTGCATTGGAAGTGCAGAGTCTTAACCACTGGACTGCCAGGGAAGTCAAGAAAACAGTCTCTTTAATAAGTTATGCTGGGAAAGCTGGGAAGCTACATGTAAAACAATGAGATTTGAACACTTCCTCACATCATATACAAAAATAAAATCAAAATGGATTAAACACCTAAATGTAAGACCTGAAACCATACAAATTTTAGAAGAGGACATTGGCAGAGCACTCTTTGACATAAATAGTAAAAAATATTTTGGATCTATCTAATGCAAAAGAAATAAAAGTAAAAATAAACAAGTGGGACCTAATCAAACTTAAAAGCTTTTGCACAGCAAAGAAAGCCACTGACACAATGAAAAGACCACTTGCAGAATGGGAGAAAATATTGGCAAACGATATGACTGACAAGGGATTAATACCCAGAATATGTAAACAGTGCATATAACTCAATATTTTAAAAAAAAACAGGGCTTCCCTGGTGGTGCAGTGGATAAGAATCTGCCTGCCAATGCAGGGGACACGGGTACGAAACCTGGTCCAGGAAGATCCCACATGCTGTGGAGCAACTAGGCCTATGTGCCACAACTACTGAGCCTGTGCTCTAGAGCCTGCATGCCACAACTACTGAAGCCCGAGCATCTAGAGCCTGTGCTCCGCAACAAGAGAAGCCACTGCAATGAGAAGCCTGCGCACCACAACAAAGAGTATCCCCCACTCACCGCAACTAGAGAAACCCGTGCAAAGCAACGAAGACCCAATGCAGCTAAAAATAAATATATAAATAGATGTAATCTCTCATCATTTATAAAAAACAAAAAACAGACACCCCAATCAAAAAACAGAAGACCTAAATAGACAATTTTCCAAAGAAAACATACAGTTGGCTAACAGGCACATGAAAAGACTCTCAAAATTGCTAATTATGAGAGAAATGCAAATCAAAACAACAATGAGATATCACCTCACACCTGTCAAAATGGCTAAAATGTGCAATGTTGGCAAGGATGTGGAAAAAAAAAGGAACCCTTGCATTCTGTTGGTGGGACTGTAAATGGATGCAGTCACTATGGAGAACAGTATGGAGGTTCCTCAAAAAACGAAAAGTAGAACTAACTTGTGATCCAGCAATTCCCCTCGTGGGTATATATCCAGAAAAAAAAGAAAACACTAATTCTAAAAGATACATGCTCTCCAATGTTCATAGCAGCACTATTTATAATAGCCAAGATATAGAAGCAACCCAATTGTCCATTAACAGAGGAATGGATAAAGAAGCAGTGAGCTATCTATATCTCTCTATCTATCTCTCTCTCTATCTCTCTATCTATCTATCTATCTATCTATATCTTTATATAATGGAATATCACTCATCCATAAAGAACAATGAAATTGCCACTTTGGCAATGTGTATGGACCTAGAGAATATTATGCTTAGTGAAATATGTCAGAGAAACACAAATATTGTTTAATATCACTTTTATATGTTGAATCTAAAAAAAACCCTAAATGAATGTATATAGGAAAACAGAAACAGACTCACAGACATAGAAAACAAACCAGTGGTTGCTACAAGTGGGAAGAGGGGGGTGAGGACAGGCAAGACAGGTGAACGGTATTAAAAATTACAGACAACTATGTATAAAATAGATACACGACTATGATATATTATAGAGCACAGGGAATTATAGCCATTATTTTATAACAACTTTTAATGGCATATAATCCATGAAAATACTGAATCACAATGCTGTACACCTGAAATTAATATAATATTGTAAATCAGCTATATTTCAATTAAAAAAAAGATATACAAAGCCATGTTCTATAAAATAAAACAAAACAAAGTATAATATTTATAGATGAATAGTAGACCGAACTCGATAAAGAGCCCAGAAATACACCATGTATAGATGGCAGTGTGAAATAATAGAAGTGGCAGCACCAATCCGTGAGGACATGATAGAAAATTTAGTAATTTAGCAGAGATATGGGAAAAATGAATCATTTCATGGAGGAATATATTATTTTCTCCATTGGAGAAATTTTTAAAACTTTTTCTTTTGAAATAATTTTATAATTACAGAAAAGTTTCAAAAAGTGTACAGAGTTCTCTTATACCTTTCAGTCAGCTTCACATAATGATAACATTTGGTATAACCATTGTGCAATGTTCAAAATCAAGAAATTAACATTATGTGATCCCTTTCAAATTACCCATGACACTTTTTACAGAACTACAACAAATAATCCTAAAATTTAGGTGGAACAATAAGAGACTTAGAATTGCCAAAGCAATCCTGAGGAAAAAGGCAAAGCTGGAGGCATAAGGCTCCCAGATTTCAGACTATGCTACAAAGCTACAAAGCTACAAAGCTAAAGTAATCAAAACAGCATGATACTGGCACAAAAACAGACATATGGATCAATAGAACAGAATAGAGAGCCAAGAAATAAACCCACACATCTATGGTCAATTAATCTTCAACAAAGGAGTCAAGAATATACAATGGTGGAGAAAAGACAGTCTCTTCAGCAAGTGGCACTGGGAAAGCTAGACAGCCACATGTAAGTCAACGAAGTTAGAACACTCCCTCACACCCTACACAAAAGTAAACTCAAAATGGCTTAAAGACTTAAATATGTCACCATAAAACTCCTAGAAGGGATCATAGCCAAAACATTCTCTTACATAAATTGTAGCAATGTTATCTTAGGTTAGTCACCCCAGGCAACAGAAATACAAGCAAAAATAAACAAATGGGAGCTAATCAAACTTATAAGCTATTGCACAGCAAAGGAAACCATAAACAAAACAAAAAGACAACCCTCAGAATGTGAGAAAAAATTGCAAATGAAGCAAGCAACAAGAGATTAGTCTCCAAAATATATAAACAGCTCATACAACTCAATAACAAAAACACAAACAACCCAATCAAAACATTGACAGAAGACCTAAATAGACATTTCTCCGAAGAAGACATACAGATGGCTAATAGGCACGTGAAAAGATGATCAACTTCACTAACTGTTAGAGAAATGCAACTCAAAAATACAATGAGGTATCACCTCACACAGGTCAGAATGGCCATCATTTTAAAGTCTACAAATAATAAATGCTGGAGAGGGTGTAGAGAAAAGGGAACACTCACACACTGTTGGTGGAAATGTAAATTGGTCCAGCCACTATGGAAAACAGGATAGAGGTTCCTTAAAAAACTAAAAATAGAAATGCCATATGATCCAGCAACCCCACTTCTGGACATATATCCAGAAAAAACTCTAATTTGAAAAGATATATGCACCCCAATTTTCACTGCAGCACTATTTACAATAACCAAGACATGGAAGCAACCTAAATGTCCATCAACAGATGAATGGATAAAGATGTGGTACATATATATATATATATATATATATATATATATA
>NW_006789795.1:259955-303826 GCF_000442215.2 Lipotes vexillifer
ATATATATATATATATATACACAATGGAATATTACTCAGCCATAAAAAAGTATGAAGTATTGCCATTTGCAGCAACATGGATGGACCCAGAGATTACCAAACTAAGTGAAGTATGTCAGACAAAGACAAGCATAGAAATCACTTATATGTGGAATCCAAAAAAAAATGATACAAATGAACCTATATACAAAAGAGAAACAGGGGCTTCCCTGGTGGTCTAGGAGTTAAGAATCCATGCTTCCAATGCAGGGGGCCCGGGTTCGATCCCTGGTCAGGGAAATGGATCCTGCATGGTGCAACAAAGATCCCACACATGGCAAGAAAGATCCTGCATGTGGCAACTAAGACCTGGCGCAGCCAAATAAATAAATAAATAAATAAATAAATAAATAAATAATTTTTTAAAAAGTGAAAACCCATATAATTCATTCTTTCAAAAAAATTTGTTTGAAACCTCAAAAATATGGTAAATAACAATAACAAAAAAGAAGTTAAATCGTTCACTTGAAAATATTTAATACTATAGAAGATAGTAAAAAGTAACAGAGGAATAAGAAAGACATGAAACACAAATTTATTTTATGTATTTATATACAAATAAGTATATACAAACAATAGCAAAATGATGCAATTCCAATGATATCAATAATTATAACAAATTTAAATTGGTTGAATATTATAATCAAAAGGCAGAAATTTTCATATGGGATAAAGAACAAGATTCATCTATATGATACCTGTAAGATATGTTAGATTCAAAGACATAAATAGGTTGAAAATCAAAGAACAGAAAAATATATTCCATACAAACAGAAACTAAAAGTGTGATTGTTTATAAACATCAGACAAAATAATACTAAAGACAAAGAGGGATATTTTATAATGATAGTAGGTTTCACTTATCAGAAAGATATAAGTAATATAAACATATATGTAGCTAAAAACAGAGAAAAATACATAAAGCAAAAACTGACATGAAGGGAGAGACAATTCAAAAATAAAAGTTGAGGGCTTCAATACCTCAATCCCAGCAATAGATAAATAGATAAAATGAATTCACAGAAAATTAGCACAGATATAAAAAACTTGACCAACACTGTCCAATTTTTCTCTATAGAACATTTTGCCTAATAATAGGATAATACACAATTTTTACAAACATAAATGGGTCATTCACTGGATAGAACACAAGGTGAGTCTTTTTTTAAATACTAAATTAATTTAAAATTATTGAAATAACACACAGTACATTCTGCAACAACACCACATTTAAATTATAAATCATCAGTAGAAAGAAATTTGGAATAGTCACAAGAGTTTGGACATTAAGCAGAATAGTTCTAAATAAACCAAGGGTGAAGAAGAAACTATAATGGAAATTAGAAAATAATTTAATTTTACGCAACATATCAAAAATTATGGGATGCATCTAAAGCAGTGTTTAGACAGAAATTTATAGATTTAAGTGTTTATATTTGAAAAGAAGATTTCAAATAAATTGGTGCAGACATTATGGAAAACAGTATGGAGGTTCCTCAAAAAATTAAAACTAGAACTATCATTCGATCCAGCAATTCAACTCCTAGGTATTTATCTGAAGAAAACAGCAATACCAATTAGAAAGATATATGCACCCCTATGTTCACTGCAACATTATTTACCCTAGCCAAGATGTGGAAGCAATGTAAGTGCCCACCAATAGATGAATTGATAAAGATGTGGTATATATATACAATGTAATGTTAGCCATAAAAAAGAATGAAATATGCCATTTGTGACATGAATGGACCTATAGGGTATTTTATGACATGAAATAAGTCACACAGAGATAGACAAATACTGTATGATCACTTATATGTGGCATCTAAAAAAACAAATGAGCAAATGTAACAAAACAGAAACAGTTTCAGATACAGAGAAAAAACAGGTGGTTGCCAGAGGGGTGGTATGAAGAGAGTAATAGGTGAGGAAGATTAAGAGGTACAAAATTCTAGTTACAAAATAGTCACACATATGAAATGTACATCATGGGGAATATAGTCAATAACTATGTCATATCTTTGTATGATGACAGATGGTTACTAGACTTATCGTAGTGATCATTTGAAATGTATATATCAAATCACTATGCTGTGCACCGAGACCTAACATAGTATTATATATTAAATATACTTCAAAACAAACAAACTCATAGAAAAATAGATCAGGTTAATCGTTGCCAGAGGAGGGGTGTGGAAGGAGGGGGCATTGAATGAAGGAAGTCAAAAGTTACAAACTTCATTTATAAGATAAATTAAGTACGACAAATATAATGTAAAACATGATAAATAAAATTAACACTGCTGTACACAACAGATGAAAGTTGTAAAGGGAGTAAGTACTAAGAGTTCTCATTACAAGGAAAAATATTTTTTCTATTTTTCTATCTTTCTTTCCTTCCTTCCCTCCTTTAGACAACGAATCATCCCAAATTGAGGAGGTGGACTTGGAGAGCAAGTTTTATGATTTTTTCCCCTTTACTTTTTTTGTGAGGGTGTATGTGTATGCTTCTATATAAGATTTTGTCTGTATAGCTTTGCTTCCACCATTTGTCCTAAGGCTCTGTCCGTCCCTTTTTTTTTCTCTAAATAATTATTTTTTTAATTCAATAACTTTATTATACTTTATTTTATTTTACTGTATCTTCTTTCTTTCTGTATTTTTCCTTCCTTCCCTCCTTCCTTCCATCCTTCCTTCCTCCCTCCCTCCCTCCTTTCTTTCCTTCTTGCCTTCTTTCCTTCTTTTCTTCTTTCTTTCTTTCTTTCTTCCTTCCCTCCTTCCTTCCTTCCTTCCCTCCTTTCTTTCTTCCTTCATTCCTTCCTACTTCTACTAATTCTCTCTACTTTCTCTCCCTTTTATTCTGAGCCGAGTGGATGAAAGGCTCTTGCTGCTCCAGCCAGGAGTCAGGACTCTGCCTCTGAGGTGGGAGAGCCAACTTCAGAACACTCGTCAACAAGAGACCTCCCAGCCCCACATAATATCAAACGGCGAAAATCTCCCAGAGATCTCCATCTCAACACCAGCACCCGGCTTCACTCAACGAACAGCAAGCTACACTGCTGGACAACCTACGCCAACCAAATAGCAAGACAGGAACACAACCCCACCCACTAGAAGAGAGGCTGCCTAAAATCATAATAAGTCCACAGACACCCCAAAACACAGCACCAGACGTGGACCTTCCCACTACAGAGACAATATCTAGCCTCATACACCACAAAACAGGCACTAGTCCCCTCCACCAGGAAGCCTTCACAACCCACTGAACCAACCTTAGCCACAGGGGAAAGACATCAAAAACAACGGGAACTACGAACCTGCAGCCTGCGAAAAGGTGAACCCAAACACAGTAAGATAAGCAAAATGAGAAGACAGAAAAACACACAGCAGATGAAGGAGCAAGATAAAAATGCACCAGACCTAACAAATGAAGAGGAAATAGGCAGTCTACCTGAAAAAGAATTCAGAATAATGATACTAAAGATGATCCAAAATCTTGGAAATAGAATGGACAAAGTGCAAGAAACAGTTAACAAGGACCTAGGAGAACTAAAGATGAAACAAACAATGATGAACAACACAGTAAATGAAATGAAAAATACTCTAGATGGGATCAATAGCAGAATAAATGAGGCAGAAGAACGGATAAGTGACCTGGAAGATAAAATAGTGGAAATAACTACTGCAGAGCAGAATAAAGAAAAAAGAATGAAAAGAACTGAGGAAAGTCTCAGAGACCTCTGGGACAACATTAAACGCACCAACATTCAAATTATAGGGGTTCCAGAAGAAGAAGAGAAAAAGAACGGGACTGAGAAAATACTTGAAGAGATTATAGTTGAAAACTTCCCTAATATGGGAAAGGAAATAGTTAATGAAGTCCAGGAAGCACAGAGAGTCCCACACAGGATAAATTCAAGGAGAAATACACCAAGACACATATTAATCAAACTGTCAAAAACTAAATACAAAGAAAGCATATTAAAAGCAGCAAGGGAAAAACAACAAATAACGCACAAGGGAATCCCGGAAAGGTTAACAGCAGAAACTCTACAAGCCAGAAGGGAGTGGCAGGACATACTGAAAGTGATGAAGGAGAAAAACCTGCAACCAAGATTACTCTACCCAGCAAGGATCTCATTCAGATTTGATGGAGAAATTAAAATTTTTACACACAAGCAAAAGCTGAGAGAGTTCAGCACCACCAAACCAGCTTTACAACAAACGCTAAAGGAACTTCTCTAGACAAAAACACAAGAGAAGGAAAAGTCCCGTAATAACGAACCCAAAACAATTTAGAAAATGGAAATAGGAACATACATATCGATAATTACCTTAAATGTAAATGGACTAAATGCTCCCACCAAAAGACACAGATTGGCTGAATGGATACAAAAACAAGACCCATATATATGCTGTCTACAAGAGACCCACTTCAGACCTAGAGACACATACGGACGGAAAGTAAGGGGATGGAAAAAGATATTCGATGCAAATGGAAACCAAAAGAAAGCTGAAGTAGCAATTCTCATATCAGAAAAAATAGACTTTAAAATAAAGGCTATCAGAAAAAACAAAGAAGGACACTACATAATGATCAAGGGATCCATCCAAGAAGAAGACATAACAATTGTAAATATTATGCACCCAACACAGGAGCACCTCAATACATAAGGCAAAAACTAGGAGCCATAAAAGGGGAAATCGACACTAACACATTCATAGTAGGGGACTTCAACACCCCACTTTCACCAATGGACAGATCATCCAAAATGAAAATAAATAAGGAAACACAAGCTTTAAATGATACATTAAACAAGATGGACTTAATTGATATTTATAGGACACTCCATCCAAAAACAACAGAATACACATTTTTCTCAAGTGCTCATGGAACATTCTCCAGGATAGATCATATCTTGGGTCACAAATCAAGCCTTGGTAAATTTAAGAAAATTGAAATTGTATCAAGTATCTTTTCCGACCACAACGCCATGAGACTAGTTATCAATTATAGGAAAAGGTCTGTAAAAAATACAAAAACATGGAGGCTAAACAATACACTACTTAATGACGAAGTGATCACTGAAGAAATCACAGAGGAAATTAAAAAATACCTAGAAACAAACGACAATGGAGACACAACGACCCAAAACCTATGGGATGCAGCAAAAGCAGTTCTAAGAGGGAAGTTTATAGCAATACAAGCCCACCTTAAAAAGCAGGAAACATCTCGAATAAACAACCTAACCTTGCACCTCAAGCAATTAGAGAAAGAAGAACAAAAAAACCCCCAAAGTTAGCAGAAGAAAAGAACTCATAAAAATCAGATCAGAAATGAATGAAAAAGAAATGAAGGAAACAATAGCAAAGATCAATAAAACTAAAAGCTGGCTCTTTGAGAAGATAAACAAAATTGATAAACCATTAGCCAGACTCATCAAGAAACAAAGGGAGAAGACTCAAATCAATAGAATTAGAAATGTAACGGGAGAAGTAACAACTGACACTGCAGAAATAAAAAAGATCATGAGGGATTACTACAAGCAACTCTATGCCAATAAAATGGACAATCTGGAAGAAATGGACAAATTCTTAGAAATGCACAAACTACCAAGACTGAATCAGGAAGAAATAGAAAATATGAACAGACCAATCAGAAACACTGAAATTGAAACTGTGATTAAAATTCTTCCAACAGGGTTTCCCTGGTGGTGCAGTGGTTGAGAATCTGCCTGCCAATGCAGGGGGCACGGGTTCGAGCCCTGGTCGGGGAAGATCCCACATGCCGCAGAGCAACTGGGCCCGTGAGCCACAACTACTGAGCCTGCACGTCTGGAGCTTGTGCTCCACAACAAGAGAGGCCGCAACAGTGAGAGGCCCGTGCACCGCGATGAAGAGTGGCCCCCGCTCGCCACAACTAGAGAAAGCCCATGCACAGAAACAGAAACGAAGACCCAACACAGCCAAGAATAAATTAATTAATTAATTAATTTAAAAAAAATCTTCCAACAAACAAAAGCCTAGGACCAGATGGCTTCACAGGCGAATTCTATCAAACATTCAGAGAAGAGCTAACACCTATCCTTCTCAAACTCTTCTAAAATATAGCAGAGGGAGGAACACTCCCCAACTAATTCTACGAGGCCACCATCACCATGATACCAAAACCAGACAAGGATGTTACAAAGAAAGAAAACTACAGGCCAATATCACTGATGAACATAGATGCAAAAATCCTCAACAAAATACTAGCAGACAGAATCCAACAGCACATTAAAAGGATCATACACCATGATCAAGTGGGGTTTATTCCAGGAATGCAAGGATTCTTCAATATACGCAAATCTATCAATGTGATTAACCATATTAACAAATTGAAGGAGAAAAACCATATGATCATCTCAATAGATGCAGAGAAAGCTTGTGACAAAATTCAACACCCATTTATGATAAAAACCCTGCAGAAAGTAGGTGTAGAGGGAACTTTCCTCAATATAATAAAGGCCATATATGACAAGCCCACAGCCAACATCATCCTCAATGGCGAAAAACTGAAAGCATTTCCACTAAGGTCAGGAAAAAGACAAGGTTGCCCACTCTCACCACTTTTATTCAACATAGTTTTGGAAGTTTTAGCCACAGCAATCAGGAAAGAAAAGGAAATAAAAGGAGTCCAAATCAGAAAAGAAAAAGTAAAGCTGTCACTGTTTGCAGATGACATGATACTATACATAGAGAATCCTAAAGATGCTACCAGAAAACTACTAGAGCTAATCAATGAATTTGGTAAAGTAGCAGGATACAAAATTAATGCACAGAAATCTCTGGCATTCCTATATACTAATGATGAAAAATCTGAAAGTGAAATCAAGAAAACACTCCCATTTACCATTGCAACAAAAAGAATAAAATATCTAGGAATAAACCTACCTAAGGAGACAAAAGACCTGTATGCAGAAAATTATAAGACACTGATGAAAGAAATTAAAGATGATACAAACAGATGGAGAGATATACCATGTTCTTGGATTGGAAGAATCAACATTGTGAAAATGACTCTACTACCCAAAGCAATCTATAGATTCAATGCAATCCCTATCAAACTACCACTGGCATTTTTCACAGAACTAGAACAAAAAATTTCACAATTTGTATGGAAACACAAAAGACCCCGAATAGCCAAAGCAATCTTGAGAACAAAAAATGGAGCTGGAGGAATCAGGCTGCCTGACTTCAGACTATACTACAAAGCTACAGTAATCAAGACAGTATGGTACTGGCACAAAAACAGAAAGATAGATCAATGGAATAGGATAGAAAGCCCAGAGATAAACCCATGCACATATGGTCACCTTATCTTTGATAAAGGTGGCAGGAATATACAGTGGAGAAAGGACAGCCTCTTCAATAAGTGGTGCTGGGAAAATTGGACAGGTACATGTAAAAGTATGAGATTAGATCACTCCCTAACACCATACACAAAAATAAGCTCAAAATGGATTAAAGACCTAAATGTAAGGCCAGAAACTATCAAACTCTTAGAGGAAAACATAGGCAGAACACTCTATGACATAAATCACAGCAAGATCCTTCTTGACCCATCTCCTAGAGTAATGGAGATAAAAACAAAAATAAACAAATGGGACCTAATGAAACTTCAAAGCTTTTGCACAGCAAAGGAAACCATAAACAAGACCAAAAGACAGCCCTCAGAATGGGAGAAAATATTTGCAAATGAATCAACTGACAAAGGATTAATCTCTAAAATTTACAGGCAGCTCATGCAGCTCAATAACAAAAAAATAAACAACCCAATCCAAAAATGGGCAGAAGACCTAAATAGACATTTCTCCAAAGAAGATATACAGACTGCCAACAAACACATGAAAGAATGCTCAACATCATTAATCATTAGAGAAATGCAAATCAAAACTACAATGAGATATCATCTCACACCAGTCAGAATGGCCATCATCAAAAAATCTAGAAACAATAAATGCTGGAGAGGGTGTGGAGAAAAGGGAACACTCTTGCACTGCTGGTGGGAATGTGAATTGGTTCAGCCACTATGGAGAACAGTATGGAGGTTCCTTAAAAAACTACAAATAGAACTACCATATGACCCAGCAACCAGCAATCCCACTACTCGGCATATACCCTGAGGAAACCAAAATTCAAAAAGAGTCATGTACCAAAACGTTCATTGCAGCTCTATTTACAATAGCCCGGAGATGGAAACAACCTAAGTGCCCATCGTCAGATGAATGGATAAAGAAGATGTGGCACATATATACAATGGAATATTACTCAGCCATAAAAAGAAACGAAATTGAGCTATTTGTAATGAGGTGGATAGACCTAGAGTCTGTCATACATACAGACAGAAAGAGAAGGACAAATACCGTAGGGTAACACATATATATGGAATTTAAGGGAAAAAAATGTTATGAAGAACCTAGGGATAAAACAGGAATAAAGACACAGACCTACTGGAGAACTGGAGAACAGACTTGAGGATATGGGGAGGGGGAAGGGTGAGGTGTGTTAGGGCGAGAGAGAGACATGGACATATATATACTAACAAACGTAAGGTAGATAGCCAGTGGGAAGCAGCCGCATGGCACAGGGAAACCGGCTCGGTTCTTTGTGGCTGTCTGGAGGGGTGGGATAGGGAGGGTGGGAGGGAGGGAGACAAAGAGGGAAGAGATATGGGAACATATATATATGTATAACTGACTCACTCTGTTATAAAGCAGAAACTAACACACCATTGTAAAGCAATTATACCCCAATAAAGATGTTAAAAAAATAAAATAAAATAAATAAAAATTAAAAAAAATACAAAATACAAGAAAAGAAGGTGAGACTGTTATACAATTTTCTTTGAAATTGTCCATCATAAAATACAAGAAGATGTTGTAATGGTGTTTGCCATTTAACTGCATTTCCTTTTGGTTTCCTTGACTTGTTGAGTAATCTGCTCCATAATGTGTTTTTATAATTGAGGGAGATGAAAAGTGAAATTGATAAAGATGCATAATTGGTTTCTCTTTTTACTGAGTGCTTCTGTTCAGATTTTTATGTTGTCTTCCTGCAGAATGTTAAAATTCAAAGAAGATTTCGCAGATGGTATTTAAATTGTTTTTTTCTCTAATCTGTTTCAGTCCACAGTATTATGTTCTATGTCTTACAAGAAATAACTAGTCTTAAGAAGCAAGATGATCTTGAGATATGTTGGAATTTTTTTTCTAGCTTGAATAAATGGAACATAAGTGGACATTACAGAAGTAATTTATATACCTCCAGTTATAATCAAATACTTTATTCATTCCTGAGAAATGTGGATGAAATCCCTCACAAGTATTTTTGAACCACAACAAAATGGTTCTTCAAATAGCAAACAGCTTGGTTTCAGACATTTCCAAGAGGGAAATCTAGGCATTAAATATTAATTCAGGTTAGCTATATCATGCAATATTTTGACACCTAGCTTGAAGATATCTGGGCTGATATACTAAATCAAAGAAACACTTATAATTTGATTATGTTCTCTCCTATAATTATTGACTCATAAAATGTAAATAATTGCAAAAATGATCAGCCAAATTAAACAGGTAATTACGTATAAATTAGAGATACATTAACCTGATCTTGTAACCCATACATCCTGGACCTGGAATATGTCAAAATACTCAAAACAAGTAATTTAAATAGATGATAGATAGATAAATAGATAGATAGATAGATAGACAGACAGATAGATAGATAGATGAAGGAAGGAAGGAAGGAAGGGAGAGCTAGATTGGATGGATGGATGGATGCATGCATACATGCATACTTAGATATTAAGAGAAAATACTGCCATGAAAAATAAAAGCTATAGAGTACTATAGCTCTCTACAGAAGTCTTGTGAGGAACCTGACTAAATAATTCAGACTAAATTGCTTCAGACATGATTCAATTCAATTACGTGACAAGAATAACATTGTGGCTTCTGGTTGTAATAGGAAAACTTCCTAGCACAGGTAAATCAAGATCTTTCAGTGATTCCTTATATCAACAATATATACTTAGTTCCTACTGTGAGCTCAGAGACAAAGTGAGTGCTTTGGTTGGAACATAATATAAGCAAAAGCCTTATTCTCTTCCCTAAAGCACTTTTATTAGTTAGAGAGACAACCCCAGACACACATATACACAAACACAAACATACACTTTAAACTCAGCTAGACCAAGTTTATTAACCAATCTATGCAGAAATGTGAGAAAACATGATGACCTTACAATACTCCCATCCACTGAAATATTTATTTTTCTTTTCAAAGGAAGTACAAGCAATATTTTGAAGTAAGTAGAAATAACAGAGGTGTGGAGGAAAATGTTGATTTTCTAGATTTTATAGTGTTGGAAATTGCATTTTTTGTATTATGCTTTTATTGTGCCCTTTCCTCCTGTAATGAACTTGTCACTATAAAATTGATTTCAAACATTACTATCTATTTACTTGGCCAAAGCTTGTTATATATTCTTGGCTTTGATTTTAATTATTACAAAGTAGCACTTGATGATCTTTTGGTGGAAAAAAACCTACTCTGAGCATGATTGATTGTTAGGTTATTATGCCGAGTAAGGTGGTTTAAAATATTTGTGGTGGTTTAAAATATTTGTAAGTGCTTTCTGATGAATAATTGTTAAATAAAGTTTTGAGAATACTGATTTTTAAACCCAGTCATGCTGTTCAAAACAAAAAAAGAGGAAGAAGCAAAGGAGTAAGCTAATTGTAAGACGTGGCTAAAAGAAGCTAATCTATTCTTAACCTTACTTCATAAGTGACAGTAAAATTAAATGGAGACAATCGTGAATCACAGGAGGATGAGAGTTGGGTAACTAATTGGCCTATTTTCTGTGCTGTCAGAATCCTCTCAAGAAATTTTCTTCAATTATAACTGCAAATCAGCATGCTGTTTCTTCCACGTGAACCATCCATTGCCTGAGGACTAACTAGGTATCCTGGGATAACTCATGATGAATTGTTAGAGACCATTTTCCACTAGTGAATCATTACAGAGAGTTCCCAGTGAAATACCAGCATTAAAACTCTCTAAAAGTTCAGTGTGAAAAAATCCACAAAAAAAATGCATTATGTGCAGAAGGCGGACTGCCTTGGTCATCAACAAGAATTAGATCTCTCTACTATCAAACTCCATGAAACAACAACAACAAACAGCAAAACAGAAGTCAAAATATTGCCCCCATATGCTGGCCTCTCTGCTTGATATGCTTGGTCCCCTAGTACCAAATAAATGCTATGCTAGCCAGAGACCACTGGTATCTTCAGTTTGGATTGTGCCTTTGTTCTGTAATTTTAATACAATCAACTCTGCTACTCACAGTCACTTATACCCTCTCTTATTTTACGTGGTTATATGATTTCCTACAACATATAACCTTGTCTTCCACATATCAACATGCCTATATTGTTCTGCTAGAAATTAAAAAAAGAAAGCAAAATAGTTTCAGGTTGTCACTTAAAAAAACACACACACATATTAATTAGCCAAAATGCTCTTTTTCCAAAATTCACATTCCTTTTATGCCAATACAGTAGCTATCTGACAGGTAGACTTCAAGAACTACCAGGGAAGTGACCCTATCTTCTATGGACATACCCAGTTGTAAAACAAGAAAATAAAATATTCTGGGAGCGCTTCCCTGGTGGCGCAGTGGTTGAGAGTCCACCTGCCGGGGTAGGGAACACGGGTTCGCAGCCTGGTCCGGGAAGATCCCACATGCTGCGGAGCGGCTAGGCCCGTGAGCCATGGCCACTGAGCCTGTGCGTCCGGAGCCTGTGCTCCGCAACGGGAGAGACCACACAACAGTGAGAGGCCCGTGTACCGCACAAAAAAAAAAAAGTTCTGGGAGAACTTCTAAAGTATAGGCTATTTTTTACTTTCATAATTGACTTTTTGGGTTTAGGAGTCTAAAGTGTCATCCAATATATTACAATCTATGTAATAAGGAGACATTACTATATCATATATATTTTAATATGCCATCATGAAATTTAATTGGAAATTGTTAATAGTTACTGTAATGGTATTTAAGTGTATTTTTACCTCTTCACTGAAGCATATATTAGGGGATTTTGTACAAAGTGATTATTTAGTAAATGTTGAAGAAAGAGATTTTTAAAGCACAGATCTATTAGGTATAATACAGAGATTTACAAATAAGGGGGGGAATGTACATGTTGAATGTAAACCCTTGGCATTTATATGACTGCTCTTAGGAAATTACATTGACTTAAATGTCAATAGCTATTTAGACACCTGAGGCCAGGCTTTGAGAAGAAAAGAACACATCTTTAGCCTGTAAAGAATCTTGTAGATATCCAAAAATACAACTTGAAATATGTAAACACATCATATACTATTAAAATAAAGTAGATTGAACTCTCTTTAACACTATACAAGACCTCAAACAAAGCCATATTTATTCCTTAGTTTATTTTGGTTTTGTTCTGAGATTGGTTTGATGGTTACCAAGGAAATCTGCACAACAAAGTACGTGTTTAATGGTGACAGATTTCATTTCCTTTTGGCTTTTTAGTGTTTTATATTAAGAATTCTTTCAGTGGTTGGACACCATGCTCAAAAGAACTTAATCTACCCGGAATAGCAAAAGTTGATATTTTTAAAACAATAAAGCAAAATTTTTTGTTGTGAGTCAGTGAAAATCAAACCACGTATACAATAACTGCTTCTAGGTGGGAGACTGAGAATTTGATTATTTCTGGAATTGCAGTTATACTAAAATTGTATGATCTAATACCAATGCATCCTTCCTGCATTTTAAACTTTGAGAAGGCAGAGTTCTTGCTTGATATATTTTTTCTCAAACACTAGTTCTACGACAGTACCTATTAACATAACGGTTTCTCAATAATTATGTTTTAAATGAATGCTTGATGGGTCATTAAAATCAAGACAAAATGCTAAGATAAAACAACTTCATGGGAGTGATGTCAGTATCATGGCAGAAGATGCTCCCTTTGGCTCTCCTCTTCAGTCTACAAGTAGTAAAACATCCATGACTCAACAAAGGTTCCACTGTCCAACACACCAGGATGCCAGAGAGATCCACACATCTGTACATCTGAAGGTGGGTTGACTGGAAGACACAGTGGTGGTGGAACAAGGGAAACAGTGGAGGCAGTGCTCACAATTTAGAGCTACCACCTGCAGTGGCTGAGCGCACAGCCAGAGAACCTGGTAACAGCAGTAAAGATGGTGCATATGATTCCAGCTTCCCAGCCACAGCAGCACCCAAGATCATAGGGAACATGGCACCTACAGCAGCAGGGCCCATGATCTAGGTCCCTCCAGGTGTGGTGACACCTGCAACTTTGGCCCCCTGTCCACAGCAGTGGCACCTGTGACCTGACAACCCTGGATGTAAAGAAGTACGACCCAGACCCCCCTACCATTATTCTCCCCCTGCCACACCAGTGGTGCCCGCAACTTAGGCAATCCTGGACACAGAAGAGGTGCCCACCATCATCCCAGTACCTTTAAGAATGATGGCAATGATAGCAGTGACATTGGCAGCAGCAAGTTGCCCACAACCCAGGAGGCATGAGCAGTGATGACAAGAGCATTGGTGACACCTCTGGCAGAGGCAGAAGAGGATGGAAAGTGCCTATTCTCAAAACTGAAGGCAGTTCAGGTAAAAGAAACCAAAAATTTGTGCAATAGCACCACAAAATTTAAAAAAATAAAAAGGACTCTAATTACCACTTTATTAAATTGTTAGAATTAAAGCAAACAAAGATTTAACTAAATAAGAAACGTGTTTGCTACTTCAAATGTAGCAGCAGAGGAACAACACATAAAGCGCCATGAAAAACCATAGTAACACAGGGATCAGAAAAAGAAAATGACAACTCTCCAGGAATCTAACTCAAAGTCCTGGAAGACTGTGATCTAACTGACAGAGAATTCAAAATAGCTGTCATAAAGAAACTCAACAAGCTACAAGAAAACTCAGAAAGGCAGTTCAGTGATCTCAGGGATAAAATTAATGAATAGAAGGAATACTTTATCAAAGATATTAAAACTCTAAAAAACAAACAGAAATTATGCAGCTGAAACACTCAATAAATGAGATAAAGAAAGCATTAGAAATAGAGCAGGCCATATGAAAGAGAGAATTAGTGACTTTGAAGATAGAAATCCAGAAATGAATACAGCAGAAGAGGAGAGAGTAGTAAGAGTTTTTAAAATGAATGAATACAACAAGAATTATCCAGCTCCATTAGAAAGAGATACATAAGGGATGGTAAAGATATCCCAGAAAGAAAAGAGAGGGAAATGGGAGCAGAGACTTTATTTCAAGAAAAATAGCTGGGAACTCCCCAAACCTGGGGAAGGAAATGGATATAGATGTTTACCAAGGTAAGAAAATGCCTAATTAACTCAGCACAAAAGACCTTCTCCAAACACATTAGGGTAAAACCATCAAAAGTCAATGACAAATTTTTAAAGGCAGACAGGGAAAAAAGAAAGTGAACTACAAAGTCACCCCCATTAGGCTACCAGCAGATTTCTCAGTAGAAACTCTCCAATCCAAGAGAGAGTGGAATGACATACTCAGAATATTTAAAGATAAAAACTGTCAGCCAAGAAGATTCTATCCATAAAAGTTATCATTCAGTTATGAAGGAGAAGTAAAGGCTTTCCAAGACAAACAAAAGCTGAGGGAATTCATCACCACTAGGCTTGTTTTATAAGAAATGTTGAAAGGAGCTCTTCTATCTGAAATGAAAAGTCAAAAAAGTACACAAAACTTTGAGTAAGGTGACAAATAGAAGCAGAAAACTGCAACTCTATATTAAAATAGGCAGTTAAATAATCACAGCATAAAGGCTAAGTGTAAAAAGCATTAAAGCTAACTATAGCTACTTCAATTTGGTAACAAACTCACAACATAAAAAGGAATAATTTGTGACAAAAAAAAACACAAAAGGAGAAGAGAAAAGGGACAGAACCTGTATAGGCAATGGAAATAAGATGCTAGCAGTAGAAAAAAAGACTATTGTATCCATGAGATGTTTTATACAAACCTCACAGAGAACAAATAATGCAAATCTAGAGCAAAGACAAGGTACATAAAAAAACAAGAAGAAACAGAAAAACATCATAGAAAACCACCAAATGGAAGTGGCAAACAGAAACACAAGGGGAAAAAAAGAAAAAAAGAAACACAAGGAAAAAGAAACAATGGAGATAACAGAGCAAGCACAAAACAAAAGATAAAATCGCAATACTAAGTCTTCATTTATCACCAATCATCCTAAATGGAAATTGATTGAATTCACCAATCAAAAGACACAGAGTGGCTGGACTGACTTTTAAAAAGACCCAAGTATGCTGCCTCCAAGAAACACATCTCAGTTCAAAAGGAAAACACAGACTCAAAGTGAAAGGAAGGAAGATGATACTCCAAGCAAATGGCAAGCAAAAGAAAGCAGATGTAGTCATACTCATAAAAGACAAAATAGACTTCAAGTCAAAAAAGGTAACAAGAAAAAGATGAATGTTATATGATAAAGAAGGCAAGTTACATCAAGAAGGAATAACTTTATACACACACACACACACACACACACACACACACACACACATACACATACATACACATATACACACACACGCTACTACAAGAGCACCAAAATATATAAAGCAATTCTTAACAGACCCAAAGGGAGAATTTGACAGCAACACTATAATACTAAGGAAGTATAACACCAGATGTACATCAGTGGATGGATCATCCAAACAGAAAGTCAACAAGGAAACGGCAATCTTGAAGGAAACTTAGATCAGAGAAACTTAATAGATACATACAGAACATTTCACCTAAAAGGAGCGGAATGTACATTCTTCCCAAGTGCATATACGACATTCTCAAGAACAGACCATATACTGGGAGACAAAACAAGTCTCAATAAATTTAAGAAGACTGAAATAATATCAAACATCTTTTCTGACCAAAATGCTATGAGACTAGAAATCAACTACAAGAAGAAATCTGGAAAATCACAAATATGTGGAGAATAAACAGCATGCCACTGAAAAAATTACTGGGTCAAAAAGAAATCAAAGGAGAAATTTTAAAATATCTAATGAACAATGAAAATAAGACATGCCCGGGCTTCCCTGGTGGCGCAGTGCTTGAGAGTCCGCCTGCCGATGCAGGAGACGCGGGTTCGTGCCCCGTTTCGGGAAGATCCCACATGCCGCGGAGCGGCTGGGCCCGTGAGCCATGGCCACTGAGCCTGCGCGTCCGGAGCCTGTGCTCCGCAAATGGGAGAGGCCACAACAGTGAGAGGCCCGCATAACGCAAGGAAAAAAAAAAAAAAAAAAAAAAAAAAAAGACATGCCCATATCTATGGGATTCAACAAAGCTGGTACTAAAAAGAAAGTTTATAGCAATACAGGCCTATCTCAAGAAGCAAGAAAAGTCTCAAATAACAATGTAATCTTACACCTGAAGGAACAAGAAGGACAAACAAATCCCAATGTCAGTAGAAGAAAAAGAATAATAAAAATCTGAGAGAAATAAGTAAAATAGACACCTAAAAGGCAATAGAATAGATCAATGAAACTGAAAGCTCATTCTTTGAAAAGATAAACAAAAATGCCAAATCATTAGCTAGACTCACTAAGAAAAAAAAAAGAGAGAAAGCTCAAATAAAATCAGAAACAAAATAGAATAAGTTACAGCAAATACCACAGAAATATAAATGATTATGACACTACTATGAACAGCTATATTCAAACGAATTGGACAACCTAGAAGAAATAAATTCTTAGAATCATATAAACTTTCAAGATTGAATCATGAAGAAATAAAAAATTGGAATAGAATGATCACTAATAAGGAGACTGAAATAGTAATCAAAAACCTCCCCCAAAATAAAAGTCTGCAACCATATGGCTTACCTGGTGAATGCTATCAAACATTCAAAGACTATTTGATGCATACTCTTTTAAAAAAAAAAGTCAAGAAAAAGGAATGCCTCCGAGTTCATTTTACTAGGCTAACATTACTGTGATAGCAAAAAAGGACAGACTCAAGACACAAAAAAGAAAATTATAGGCCAATATCTATGGTGAATATAGATGGAAACATCCTCAAAAAGGTATTAGCAAAACAAATACAACAATACGTTAAAAGGGCCATACACCATAACCAAAAGGGATTTATTCTAGGGATGCAAGGATGGTTCAACATCTGCACATCAATCAACATAATACACCACATTAAGAAAACAAAGGATAAAAATCATATGATCACCTCAACAGATGCAGAAAAAGCATGTGACAAGATTCAAAACCCATTATGATAAAAACTCTACATAAAATGAGCACAGGGCTTCCCTGGTGGCGCAGTGGTTGAGAGTCTGCCTGCCGATGCAGGGGACATGGGTTCGTGCACCGGTCCGGGAAGATCCGGCATGCCACGGAGCGGCTAGGCCCATGAGCCATGGCCACGGAGCCTGTGCATCTGGAGCCAGTGCTCCACATGGGAGAGGCTACAACAGTGAGAGGCCCACGTGCCGCCAAAAAAAAAAAAAAGAAAGAAAAAGAAAAGAAAAAAGAGCACAGAAGGAACGTACATCAACTTAATAAAGGCCATAAATGACAAAACCACATCAAAAATCACAGTGAACAGTGAACAACTGAAAGCTATCCTTCTAAGATAAGGAACAAAACAAGGATGCACACTCTCGCCACTCTTATTCAACATAGTATTGGAAGTCCTAGCAAGGAAAAGAAATAAAAGGCATCCAAACTGGAAACAAAGAAGTAAAACTATCACTATTTGAAGATGATATGATTTTATATGTAGAACACCCTAAAGACTCCACCAAAAAACTACTGGAAATAAAAAATGAATAAAGTTTCAAGGTACAAAATCAATATACCAAATCTGTTGTATTTCATACATTAAAAACAAACTAGCAAGAGGGCAGACAGCAGAAGCAAAAAGAACTACAATCCTGCAGCCTGTAAAACAAAAACCATATTCACAGAAAGACAGACAAGATGAAAAGGCAGAGGGCTATATACCAGATGAAGGAACAAGATAAAAACGCAGAAAAGCAACTAAATGAAGTGGAGATAGGCAACCTTCCAGAAAAAAAATTCAGAATAATGACAGTGAAGATGATCCAGGACCTCGGAAAAAGAATGGAGGCAAAGATCGAGAAGATGCAAGAAATGTTTAACAAACACCTAGAAGAATTAAAGAACAAACAAACAGAGATGAACAATACAATAACTGAAATGAAAACTACACTAGAAGGAATCAAGAGCAGAATAACTGAGGCAGAAGAACGGATAAGAGACCTGGAAGACAGAATGGTGGACTTCACTGCTGTGGAACAGAATAAAGAAAAATGAATGAAAAGAAATGAAGACAGCCTAAGAGACCTCTGGGACAACATTAAACTCAACAACATTAACATTATAGGGGTTCCAGAAGGAGAAGAGAGAGAAAAAGGACCAGAGAAAATATTCGAAGAGATTATAGTCAAAAATTTCCCTAACATGGGAAAGGAAATACCCACCCAAGTCCAGGAAGCACAGCGAGTCCCATACAGGATAAACCCAAGGAGAAACACGCTGAGACACACAGTAATCAAATTGGCAAAAATTAAAGACAAAGAAAAATTATTGAAAGCAGCAAGGGAAAAACAACAAATAACATACAACGGAACTCCCATAAGGTTAACAGCTGATTTCTCAGCAGAAAGTCTACAAGCCAGAAGGGAGTGGCACGATATATGTAAAGTGATGAAAGGGAAGAACCTACAACCAAGATTACTCTACCGTGCAAGGATCTCATTCAGATTCGATGGAGAAATCAAAAGCTTTACAGACAAGCAAAAGCTAAGAGAATTCAGCACCACCAAACCAGCTCTACAACAAATGCTAAAGGAAGTTCTCTAAGTGGGAAACACAAGAGAAGAAAAGGATCTATAAAAACAAACCCAAAACAATTCAGAAAATGGTCAGAGGAACATACATATTGTTAATTACCTTAAACGTGAATGGATTAAATGCTCCAACCAAAAGACACAGCCTTGCTGAACGGATACAAAAACAAGACCCCTATATATGCTGTCTACAAGAGACCCACTTCAGACCTAGGGACACATACAGACTGAAAGTGAGGGCATGGAAAAAAATATTCCATGCAAATGGAAATCAGAAATCTGGAGTAGCTATACACATATCAGATAAAATAGACTTTAAAATAAAGAATGTTACAAGAGACAAGGAAGGACACTACATAATGATCAAGGGATCAATCCAAGAAGAAGATATAACAATTATAAATATATATGCACCCAACATAGGAGCACCTCAATACATAAGGCAACTGCTAATAGCTATGAAAGAGAAAATCGACAGTAACATAATAATAGTGGGGGACTTTAACACCTCACTTACACCAATGGACAGACCATCCAAAATGAAAATAAATAAGGAAACAGAAGCTTTAAATGACACAACAGACCAGACAGATTTAATTGATATTTATAGGACATTCCATCCAAAAACAGCAGATTACACTTTCTTCTCAAGTGCACATGGAACATTCTAGAGGATAGATCACATCTTGGGTCACAAATCAAGCCTCAGTAAATTTAAGAAAACTGAAATCATATCAAGCATCTTTTCTGACCACAAAGCTATGTGACTAGAAATGAATTACAGGGAAAAAAACGTAAGAAACACAAACACATGGAGGCTAAACAATGCATTACTAAACAACCAAGAGATCATTGAAGAAATCAAAGAGAAAACCAAAAAATATCTAGAGACAAATGACAATGAAAACACGACGATCCAAAACCTACCTGATGAGCAAAAGCAGTTCTAAGATGGAGGTTTATAGTTATAGAAGCCTACCTCAAGAAACAAGAAAAATCTCAAGTAAACAATCTAACCTTACACCTAAAGGAACTAGAGAAAGAAAAACAAACAAAACCCAAAGTTAACAGAAGGAAAGAAAACATAAAGATCAGAGCAGAAATAAATGAAATAGAAACAAAGAAAACAATAGCAAAGATGAATACAACTAAAAGCTGGTTCTTTGAGAATGTAAACAAAATTGACAAACCATTAGCCAGACTCATCAAGAAAAAGAGAGAGAGGACTCAAATGAATAAAATTAGAAATGAAAAAGGAGAAGTTACAACAGACACCGCAGAAATACAAAGCATCCTAAGAGACTACTACAAGCAACTCTTTGTCAATAAAATGGACACCTGGAAGAAATGGACAAATTTTTAGAAAGGTATAACCTTCCAAGGCTGAACCAGAAAGAAACAGAAAATATGAACAGACCAATCACAAGTAATGAAATTGAAACTGTGATTAAAAATCTTCCAAAAGGGCTTCCCTGGTGGCTCAGTGGTTGAAAGTCCACCTGACGATGCAGGGGACATGGGTTCATGCCCCGATCCGGGAAGATGCCACATGCCGTGGAGCGGCTAGGCCTGTGAGCCATGGCCGCTGATCCTGCGCGTCCAGAGCCTGTGCTCCGCAACGGGAGAAGCCACAACAGTGAGAGGCCTGTGTAACGCAGGAAAAAGAAAAATCTTCCAACAAACAAAAGTCCAGGACCATATGGCTTCACAGGCGAATTCTATCAAACATTTAGAGAAGAGCTAACACCCAACCTTCTCAAACTCTTCCAAAAAATTGCAGAGGAAGGAATACTCCCAAACTCATTCTATGATGCCACCATCACCCTGATACCAAAACCAGACAAAGATACTACAAAAAAAGAAAATTACAGACCAATATCACTGATGAATATAAAAGCAAAAATCCTCAACAAAATACGAGCAAACAGAATCCAACAACACATTAAAAGGGTCATACACCATGATCAAGTGGGATTTATCCCAGGGATCCAAGTTTTCTGTAGTACACGCAAATCAAACAATGTGATACACCATATTAACAAACTGAAGAATAAAAACCATATGATCATCTCAATAGATGCAGAGAAAGCTTCTGACAAAATTTAACACCAATTTATGATAAAAACTCTCCAGAAAGTGGTCAGAGAGGGCACCTACCTCAACATAATAAAGGCCACATATGACAAACCCACAGCAAACATCATTCTCAATGGTGAAAAACTGAAAGCATGTCCTCTAAGATCAGGAACGAGACGAGGATGTCCACTCTCATCACTATTATTCAACATAGTATTGGAAGTCCTAGCCATGGCAATCAGAGAAGAAAAAGAAATAAAAGGAATCCAAATTGGAAAAGAAGAAGTAAAGCTGTCACTGTTTGCAGATGACATGATACTATACATAGAGAATACCAAAGATGCTACCAGAAAACTACTAGAGCTAGTCAATGAATTTGGTAAAGTTGCAGGATACAAAATTAATGCACAGAAATCTCTTGCATTCCTATATACTAATGATGAAAAATCTGAAAAGAGAAATTATGGAAACACTCCCATTTGCCGTTGCAACAAAAAGAATAAAATACCTAGGAATAAACCTACCTAGGGAGACAAAAGACCTGTATGCAGAAAACTGTAAGACACTGATGAAAGAAATTAAAGATGATACCAACAGATGGAGAGATATACCATGTTCTTGGATTAGAAGAATCAATATTGTGAAAATGACTGTACTACCCAAAGCAAACTACAGATTTAATGTAATCCCTACCAAATTACCAATGGCATTTTTTACAGAACTAGATCAAATCATCTTAGAATTTGTATGCAGATGCAAAAGACCCCGAATAGCCAAAGCAGTCTTGAGGGAAAAAAACGGAGCGGGAGGAATCAGACTCCTTGACTTCAGGCTATACTACAAAGCTACAGTGATCAAGACAATATGCTACTGGCACAAAACCAGAAACATAGATCAATGGCACAAGACAGAAAGCTCAGAGATAAACCCATGCACCTACGGTCAACTAATCTATGACAAAGGAGGCAACGATATACAATAGAGAAAAGACGGTCTCTTCCATAAGTGATGCTAGGAAAACTGGACGGCTACATGTAAAAGAAAGAAGTTAGAACACTCCCTAACACCATACACAAAAATAAACTCAAAATGGATTAGAGACCTAAATGTAAGCCCAGACACTATAAAACTCTTAGAGGAAAACATAGGAAGAACACTCTTTGACATAAATCACAGCAAGATCTTTTTTGATCCACCTCCTAGAGTAATGGAAATAAAAACAAAAATAAACAAATGGGACCTAATGAAACTTCAAAGCTTTTGCACAGCAGAGGAAAACATAAACAAGACCAAAAGACAACCCTCAGAATGGGAGAAAATATGTGTGGACGAACCAAAGGACAAAGGATTAATCTCCAAAGTATATAAACAGCTCATGTAATTCAATATTAAAGAAACAAACAACCCAACCCAAAAATGGGCAGAAGACCTAAACAGACATTTCTCCAAAGAGGAAATACAGATGGCCAAGAAGCATATGGAAAGCTGCTCAACATCACTAAGTACTAGAGAAATGCAAATCAAAACTACAATGAGGTATCACCTCACATCAGTTAGAATGGGCATCATCAGAAAGTCTACAAATAACAAATGCTGGAGAGGGTGTGGAAAAAAGGGAACCCTCTTGCATTGTTAGTGGGAATGTAAATTGACACAGCCACTATGGAGAACAGTATGGAGGTTCCTTAAAAAGCTAAAAATAGAATTACCATATGATCCAGCAATCCCACTACTGGGCATATACCCAGAGAAAACCATAATTCAAAAAGACACATGCACCCCAATGTTCATTGCAGCACTATTTACAATAGCCAGGATATGGAAGCAACCTAAACGACCATCGACAGACGAACAGATAAAGAAGATGTGGTACATATATACAATGGAATATTACTCAGCCATAAAAAGGAAAGAAATTGAGTCATTTGTTGAGACGTGGATGGACCTAGAGACTGTCATACAGAGAGAAGTAAGTCAGAAAGAGAAAAACAAATATCGTATATTAACGCATGTATGTGGAACCTAGAAAAATGATACAGATGAACCGGTTTGCAGGGCAGAAGTTGAGACACAGATGTAGAGAACAAACGTATGGACACCAAGGGGGGAAAACCGTGGTGGGGTGGGGATGGTGGTGTGCTGAATTGGGTGAATCGGACTGACATGTATACACTGATGTGTATAAAATTGATGACTAATAAGAATCTGCAGTAGAAACGAACAAAAACAACTAATACTAAACTTTCTTTGGGTTATTTGTACGGAAATATGTTTATAAATGTTTCAGACATTACATGAAGTTTCTAGAAATCTTATATGTTCTGGTATAATGTTATAAGTCATAATTCTAGTTATTAGTTAAAATGTATATCTCAGAAGTAACTAAATTTCCTTGTCAATTGCATTATTATGAACTTTCATCAAATCTTTAACCGTGGTCATTTTTAAATGTTTTTTCATTTACAGACAGTTCTGGGTGTACTCTGATGCTTTTGCAAAAATCTTCCTATAAAAGGGTTTCATCTTCAAGGAATTCATGGGAAAGACTCTGACAACAACAGGTTTCTGGTAACTGACTATACTGCTGAACTGAATGAATAAGCATTTTCAGAACTCTAATTGAAAACTGACGAATTCATAAAAGTGCTACCAATGATCAAGATGAAAACAGAATTAATTACATGGGACTGAGTGAAGTGATGAGGATGATTATAATTTTTGTGACTTTGTGTGAATAAAAAAAAAATCCCACAAGGACTCAGAGGCAAAAAATATAGAAATCAATTTTCACTGCAAGGTAAAGGAGCTGTTACAGTGGAGGATTACTGGACTGAATGTCAATATTAGGCCATAGTATGAGTGTGTTTTCTGTTTGGTAATTGCAATCATTGTTGCTTTTGTTGTGGTCATCCACTTACAATGCTTGGTGTCAGTTTATCTTTTGTAAAAATAAAATACAGTGTGTGTGTTTCGTGAAAAGAAAGTCAGGGGCAGGGAGAAAAACAAACAGAAAAACAAACTAGAAGAAAGAGAAATTAAGAAAACAATCCCATCTACAGTTGCAATGAGAAGAATAAAATGCCTCAGAATAAGGAGTTAAAAGACATGTACACTAGATGAACTGGTTTGCAGGGCAGAAACTGAGACACAGATGTAGAGAGCAAACCTATGGACACCAAGGGGGGAAAGCCACGGGGGTGTGGGGGTGGTGGTGTCATGAGTTGGGAGATTGGGATTGACATGTATACACTGATGTGTATAAAACTGACGACTAATAAGAACCTGCTGTATAAAACAATAAATAAAATAAAATTCAAAAATTAAAGAAAAAAGACCTGTACACTGAAAACTATGACACTGATGAAAGAACTGAAGAAGACACAGGAAATGGAAACAAATTCCACGCTCACGGACTAGAAGAATTAACATTGTTTAAATGTCTATATTTCCTAAAGCAATCTACAGATTCAATAAAATCTCTATCCAAAATCCCAAAAATATTTTCCACAAAAATAGAACAAAAAATCCTAAAATTTGTATGGAACCACAAAAGACCAGGAACATACAAAGCAATCCTGAGGAAAGGAACAAAGCTGTAGGTATCACATGCCCTGATTTCAAATTATGCTACAAAACTACAGTATTCAAAACAGCGTATTATTTGTAGAAAAACAGAAACACAGATCAACAGAATAGAATTGAGGGTCCAGAAATAAACACATATACATATATATGCATGTCTATGTGTGTGTGTGTGTATGTGTGTGTGTATAATTTACAACAAAGAGGCCAAGAACATACACTAATAAATGGTGCTGGGAAAACACAACAGCCACATGCAAAATAATGAAACAGGACTACTTTCTTATATCATATATAAAGCGAAATCAAAATTGAATACAGACTTAAATGTGAGACCTGATACTATAGAAATCCTAGAAGAAAACAGAGACATACACACTTTGATACTGGGCTTAGCAATATCTTTTAGGATATGTCTCCTCAGGCAAAGGAAACAAAAGCAAAAATAAACAAATACAAAGCTATCACAATAAAAAGCTTTTGCACAGCAATGGAAACTACCAACAAAGTGAAAAGACAATGTACTGACAGGGAGGACTTTCAAAATGGGGGAGGAGTAAGACGTGGAGATCAGCTTCCTCCCCACAAATACATCAAAAATACAACTACATATGGAACTCCTACAGAACAGCTACTGAATGCTGGCAGAAGAACTGAGACTTCCCAAAAGGCAAGAAGCACCCCACGTACCTGGGTAGGGCAAAAGATAAAAAGAAAAGACAGAGATAAACGAATAGGGATGGGACCTGCACCTCTGGAAGGGAGCTGTGAAGGAGAAAAAGTTTCCACACACTAGGAAGCCCCTTCACTGGTGGAAATGGTGGGTGGGTGGGTGGAGGGAAAGCTTCAGAGCCGCGGAGGAGAGCGCAGCCACAGGGGCGCGGAGGGCAAAGCGGGGAGATTCCCGCACAGAGGATCGGCGCCGACCAGCACTCACCAGCCCGAGACGCTTGTCTGCTCACCTGCCAGGATAGGCGGGGGCTGGGAGCTGAGGCTCGGGCTTCGGAGGTAGGATCCCAGGGAGAGGACTGGGGTTGGCTGTGTGAAGACAGCCTGAAGGGGGCTAGTGCACCACAGCTAGCCGGGAGGGAGTCCAGGAAAAAGTCTGGACCTGGCTAAGAGGCAAGAAACCATTGTTTCAGGGTGCGCAAGGAGAGGGGATTCAGAGCACCGCCTAAACGAGCCTCAGAGATGGGCACGAGCCGTGGCTATCAGCGCAGACACCAGAGACAGGCATGAAACACTAAGGCTGCTGCTGCAGCCACCAAGAAGCCTGTGTGCAAGCACAGGTCACTATCCACCCCTACCCTCCCGGGAGCCTGTGCAGCCCGCCACTGCCACGGTCCCATGATTCAGGGACAACTTCCCCGGAAGAACACATGGCATGCCTCAGGCTGGTGCAACGTCACGCTGGCCTCTGCCGCCACAGGTTCGCGCCAAACTCCATACCCTTCCCTCTCCCCAGTCTGAGTGAGCCAGAGTCCCCTAATCAGCTGCTCCTTTAACGCCCTCCTGTCTGGGTGAAGAACAGACGCCACAGGGCAACCTAAATGCAGAGGTGGGGCCAAGACCAAAGCTGAACCCCAGGAGCTGTGTGAACAAATAAGAGAAAGGGAAATCTCTCCCAGCAGCCTCAGGAGCAGCAGATTAAATCTCCACATTCAACTTGATGTTCCCTGCACCTGTGGAATACCTGAAGAGAAAAAGAGTCATCCCAAAGTTGAGGCTGTGGACATTGGGAGCAAATGCAGACATTGGGTTTGCTGTCTGTGACAGACTAGTTTCTGATTTTTATGTTTACCTTAGTATAGTTTTTAGCACCTGTTATCATTGGTAGGTTTGTTTATTGGTTTGGATGCTCTCTCTTTTTTTAATACGTTTTTGTATTTTATTTTAATAATTTTTTTCATTTTTTATTTTAATAACATTTATTTATTTATTTGTTTCCTTTTTTTTCCTCCCTTTTCTTCTGAGCCACGTGGCTCACAGGGTCTTGGTGCTCTGGCCATGTGTCAGGCCTGAGCCTCTGAGATGGGAGAGCCAAACTGAGGACACTGGACCACCAGAGACCTCCTGGCCCCATGTAATATCAATCAGTGAGAGCTGTCCCAGAGATCTCCACCTCAGCGCCGAGACCCAGCTCCACCCAATGGCCAGCAAGCTCAAGTGTTGGATGTCCCACGCCAAATAATTAGGAAGACAGGAACACAACTCACCCATTAGCAGTGAGGCTGCCTAAAATCATACTAAGGTCAAAGACACCACAAACCACACCACCAGACGCGGCCCTGCCCACCGGAAAGACAAGATCCAGCCTCACCCACTAGAACAGAGGCACCAGTCCCCTCCACCAGGAAGCCTACACAACCCACTGAACCAACCTTACCCACTGGGGGCAGACACCAAAAGCAATGGGAACTACGAACATGTAGCCTGCAAAAGGTGAACCCAAACACAGTAAGTTAAGCAAAATGAGAAGACAGAGAAATATGCAGCAGATGAAAGAGCAAGGTAAAAACCCACCAGACCAAACAAATGAAGAGGAAATAGGCAGTCTACCAGAAAAAGAATTCAGAGTAATGACAGTAAAGACAATCCAAAATCTTGGAAATAGAACGGAGAAGATACAAGAAGCATTTAACAAGGACCGAGAAGAACTAAAGAGCAAACAAACAGTGATGAAGGAAACAACAAATGAAATTAAAACTTTTCTAGATGGAATCAATAGCAGAACAACTGAGGCAGAAGAACGGATAAGTGATCTGGAAGATAAAACAGTGCAAATAACTACTGTAGAGCATAATAAAGAAAAAACAATGAAAAGAATTCAGGACAGTCTCAGAGACCTCTGGGACAACATTAAATGCACCAACATTTGAATTATAGGGATCCCAGAAGAAGAGAAAACGAAAGGGACTGAGAAAGAATTTGAAGAGGTTACAGTCGAAAATTTCCCTAATATAGGAAAGGAAATAGTTAATCAAGACAAGGAAGCACAAAGAGTCCCATACAGGATAAATCCAAGGAGAAACACGCCAAGACACACATTAATCAAACTATCAAAAACTAAATACAAACAAAAAATAGTAAAAGCAGCAAGGTAAAAGAAACAAATAACATAGGAGGGAATCCCCATAAGGTTAACGGCTGATCTTTCAGGAGAAACTCTGCAAGCCAGAAGGGAGTGGCAGGACATATTTAAAGTGATGAAAGGGAAAAACCTACAACCAAGATTAATCTATGCAGCAATGATCTCATTTAGATTTGACAGAGAAATTAAAACCTTTACAGACAAGCAAAAGCAAGAGAATTCAGCAACACCAAATCAGCTTTACAACAAATGCTAAAGGAACTTCTCTACGCAGGAAACACAAGAGAAGGAAAAGACTTACAATAACAAATCCAAAACAATTAAGAAAATGGGAATAGGAACATACATATCGATAATTACCTTAAATGTATTAAATGCTCCAACCGGAAGACAAGAGACTGGCTGAATGGATACAAAAACAGGACCATATATATGCTGTCTACAAGAGATGCACTTCAGACCTAGGGACACATACAGACTGAAAGTGAGAGGATGGAAAAAGATATTCCAGGCAAATGAAAATCAAAAGAAAGCTGGAGCAGCAATTCTCATATCAGACAAAATGGACTTTAAAATAAAGACTAACACAAGAGACAAAGAAAGACACTACATAATGATCAAGGGATCAATCCAAGAAGAAGATATAACAATTGTAAATATTTATGCACCCAACATAGGAGCACCTCAATACATTAAGGCAAATGCTAACAGCGATAAAAGGGGAAATTGACAGTAACACAATCATCGTAGGGGACTTTAAACCTACTTTCACCAGTGGACAGATCACCCAAATTAAAATAAATAAGGAAACAGAAGATTTATATGACAACTTAGGCAAGTTGGACTTAACTGATATAGGACATTCCATCGAAAAACAACAGGATACACTTTCTTCTCAAGTGCTCATGGAACATTCTCCAGAATAGATCATATCTTGTGTCACGAATCATGCCTTGGTTAATTTAAGAAACTGAAATCATATCAAGTATGTTTTCCAACTACAATGCTATGAGACTAGATATCAATTACAGGAAAAAAAACTGTCAAGACTACAAACACACAGAGGCTAAACAATACACTACTAAATAACCAAGAGATCCCTGAAGAGATCAAAGAGGAAATCAAAAAATACCTAGAAACAAATGACAGTGAAAACACGATGACCAGGGCTTCCCTGGTGGCGCAGTGGTTGAGAGTCCGCCTGCCGATGCAGGGGACACGGGTTCGTGCCCCGGTCCGGGAAGATGCCATATGCCGCGGAGCGGCTGGGCCCGTGAGCCATGGCCGCTGAGCCTGTGCTCCGCAACAGAAGAGGCCACAACAGTGAGAGGCCCACGTACCGAAAAAAAAAAAAAAAAAAACACGACGACCAAAAACCTATGGGATGCAGAAAAGCAGTTCTAAGAGGGAAGTTTATAGCAATACAATCCTACCTTAAGAAACAGAAACACCTCAAATAAACAACCTAACTTTACATCTAAAGAAATTAGAGAAAGAAGAAGAAAAAAAACCCAAAGTTAGCAGACGGAAAAGAAAATCATAAAAATCAGATCAGAAATAAATGAAAAAGAAATGAAGGGCACAATAACAAAGATCAATAAAACTAAAAGCTGGTTCTTTGAGAAGATAAACAAAATTGAAAAACCATTAGTCAGACTCATCAAGAAAAAAAGGGGAAAGACTCAAATTAACAGAATTAGAAATGAAAAAGGAGAAGTAACAACTGACACTGCAGAAATACAAAGGATCATGAGAGATTACTACAAGCAACTATATGCCAATAAAATGGACAACCTGGCAGAAATGGACAAATTCTTAGAAAAGCACAACCTTCCAAGACTGAACCAGGAAGAAATAGAAAATATAAACAGACCAATCACAAGCACTGAAATTGAGACTGTGATTAAGAATCTTCCAACAAACAAAAGCCCAGGACCACATGCCTTCACAGGCAAATTCTATCAAACATTTAGAGAAGAGCTAACATCTATCCTTCTCAAACTCTTCCAAAATATAGCAGAGGGAGGAACACTCCCAAACTCATTCTACGAGGCCACCATCACCTTGACACCAAAACCAGACAAGGATGTCACAAAGAAAGAAAACTACAGGCCAATATCACTGATGAACATAGATGCAAAAATCCTCAACAAAATCCTAGGAAACAGAATCCAAAAGCACGTTAAAAGGATCATACACCATGATCAAGTGGGGTTTATCCCAGGAATGCAAGGATTCTTCAATATATACAAATCAATCAATGTGATAAACCATATTAACAAATTGAAGAATAAAAACCATATGATCATCTCAATAGATGCAGAAAAACGTTTTGACAAAATTCAACAGCGATTTATGATTAAAAACTCTCCAGAAAGTAGGCACAGAGGGAACTTATCTCAACATAATAAAGGCCATATATGACAAACCCACAGCCAACATCGTTCTCAATGGTGAAAAACTGAAACCATTTCCACTAAGATCAGGAACAAGACAAGGTTGCCCACTCTCACCACTATTATTCAACACAGTTTTCAACACAGAGAAGAAAAAGAAATAAAAGGAATCCAAATCAGAAAAGAAGTTAAACTGTCACTGTTTGCAGATGACGTGATACTATACATAGAGAATCCTAAAAATGCCATGAGAAAACTACTAGAGTTAATCAATGAATTTGGTAAAGTAGCAGAATACAAAATTAAAGCACAGAAATCTCTTGCATTCCTATACACTTATGATGAAAAATCTGAAAGTGAAATCAAGGAAACACTCCCATTTACCATTGCAACAAAAAGAATAAAATACCTAGGAATAAGCCTACCTAAGGAGACAAAACACCTGTATGCAGAAAATGATAAGACACTGATGAAAGAAATTAAAGGTGATACAAACAGATGGAGAAATATACCATGTTTCTGGATTGGAAGAATCAACATTGTGAAAATGACTATACTACCCACAGCAATCTTCAGATTCAATGCCATCCCTACCAAACTACCAATGGCATTTTCCACAAAACTAAATTTCACAATTCGTGTGGAAACACAAAAGTCCCCGAATAGCCAAAGCAATCTTGAGAAGGAAAAATGGAGCTGGAGGCAACAGGCTCCCGGACTTCAGACTATACTAGCAAGCTACAGTAATCAAAACAGTATGGTACTGGCACAAAAATGGAAATATAGATCAATGGAACAGGATAGAAAGCCCAGAGATAAACCCAGGGACATATGGTCACCTTATCTTTGATAAAGGAGGCAAGAATATACAATGGAGAATAGACAGCCTCTTCAGTAAATGGTGCTGGGAAAACTGGACAGCTACATGTAAAAGAATGAAATTAGAACACTCCCTAACACCATACACAAAAATCAAATCAAAATGGATTAAAGACCTAAATGTGAGGCCAGACACTATAAAACTCTCAGAGGAAAACATAGGCAGAACAGTCTATGACATAAATCACAGCAAGATCCTTTTTGACCCACCTCCTAGAGAAAGGGCAATATAAAGAAGAATAAACAAATGGGACCAAATGAAATTTCAAAGCTTTTGCACAGCAAAGGAAACCATAAACATAACCAAAAGACAACACTCAGAATGGGAGAAAACATTTGCAAACGAGTCAATGGACAAAGGATTAATCTCCAAAATACAGAAGCAGCTCATGCAGCTCAATATCAAAAAAACAAACAACCTAATCCAAAAATGGGCAGAAGACCTAAATAGACATTTCTCCAAAGAAGATATACAGACTGCCATCAAACACATGAAAGGATGCTCAACATCACTAATCATTAGAGAAATGCAAATCAAACCTTCAGTGAGGTATCACGTCACACCAGTCAGAATGGCCACCATCAAAAAATCTACAAACAATAAATGCTGGAGAGGGTGTGGAGAAAAGGGAACCCTCTTGCACTGTTGGTGGGAATGTAAATTGATACAGCCACTATGGAGAACGGTATGGAGGTTCCTTAAAAAATGAAAACTAGAACTAACATACGACCCAGAAATCCCACTACTGGGCATATACCCTGAGAAAACCATAATTCAAAAAGAGTCATGTACCAAAATGTTCATTGCAGCTCTATTTACAATAGCCAGGATATGGAAGCAACCTAAGTGTCCATCGACAGATGAATGGATAAACAAGATGTGGTACCTATATACAATGGAATACTACTCAGCCATAAAAAGAAACGAAATTGGGTTATTTGTGGTGAGGTGGGTGGACCTAGAGTCTGTCATACGGAGTGAGGTTAAGTCAGGAAGAGAAAAACAAATACCGTATGCTGACACACATATATAGAATCTAAAAAAAAAAAAAAAAAAAAAAAAAGGTTTTAGACCTAGGGGCAAGACGGGAATAAAGACGCAGACCTACTAGAGAATGGTTGAGGACACAGGGAGGGGGAAGGGTAAGCTGCGACAAAGTGAGAGAGTGGTAGCAGTCGCATAGCACAGGGAGATCAGCTCTGTGCTTTGTGACCAGCTAGAAGGATGGGATAGGGAGGGGGGGTGGGAGATGCAAGAGGGAGGGCATATGGGGATATATGTATACGTATAGCTGGTTCACTTTGCTATACAGCAGAAACTAACACAACATTGTAAAGCAATTATATTCCAATAAAGATGTTAAAAATATATATATAAAAAATTAAAAATTAAATTAAAATATATTAAAAAAGAAACACCAGTACAATCACTGAGTTCTGAGTAGAACAGGAAGTGAAATTCCTGTTTGTGTGAGGGCCCAGGAATCAGACTTGCCACTCTCTCATTCACTCTGTGATCCTGAGGCAGGAGATAGATGGACCTGAAACTGAGCAGCTGGAGATTGTCCCCTCTGGACAGATACTCCAAGATGAAGACAATAGCTGGAGGGAGGAGAAGCTGAGCCCTGCCCAGATAAAAGATAAAGAGACCACATATGCCTTATTCTCAAGGTCAAGGAGACCTTTCCAAGTACATATGTTCAGAAAGACTCCTTGGAGCTCAAAAGGGAAGGGGCGTCACCCCACAGTAGGTGATGTCAACCTACCCACAGGCCTCTTTGATAGAATCTATCTTGGCTAAGAGATGTGCACACACACGGGAGGACCCTGAGGTAAACCAAATATGGACTCAGAGCCAGACACAGCAATATGAGTGGCCAGAGGAAACCTGGAAGAAATGCCCCATATAAGTGATTCAAAGTAGCATGAGGGCGAGACTCTTTCTCTGAGCCCACCTGAGCGGGTCTATTCGCACGTACCATTTTTCCTCCTAATAAACATTTTACTTGTTTCACTAAAAAAAAAAAAAAAAAAAAAAAAGACAATGTACTGAGTGGGAAAACATATTTGCAAATCATATATCCAATAAGGTGTTAATATACAAAATGTATAAAGAACTCATGCAAGTCAACAACAACAAAAACTCAATCAGAGTATAAAAAGGGCAGAGGACCCAAACAGGCATTTTTGCAAAGAAGACAGACAGATGGCCAGTAGGCACATGAAACATTCTCAATATCACTAATTATTAGGGAAACGTAAATTAAAACCACAATGAGATATCACCAACCCCCTTAAAAATGGCTATTGTCAAAAAGACAAGAAATAACAAGTGGTGGTGAGAATGTGGAGAAAAATGAATCCTTATACACTGTTGATGGGAATGTAAATTGGTGCAGTCACTGTGGAAAACAGTATGGAGATTCCTCAAAAAATTCAGAATAGAACTACCATATTATCCAGATATATAACTCCTGGGTAATTATCCAAAGAATATGAAAATGCTAATTTCAAAAAGATATATGTACCCCTATGCTCTTCACAGCATTATTTACAATACCCAAGATATGGAAACAACTTAAGTGCCTGTTGATGGATGAATGGATAAATAAAATGTGGTGTGTGTATAAATATATATACATACACACGTGTGTGTATATATACATATGTATGTATGTATGTATATATATATACACACACATACACGTACACAATGGAATACTATTCAGCCACAAAAAAGATGAAATCTCGCCATTTGCAAGAACTCTGATGGAACTTGAGGATATTATGCTAAGTGAAATAAGTCAGGGAAGAAGAAATACTATATGACTTCATTCATGTGGAATGTTTTTTAAAAACCCAAAACAATCAAAGAAATAAAACAACAACACAAAGATACAGAGAACAGATTGGTGGTACCAGAAGGGCAGGGTGTAGGGGAGTGCAAAATAGGTAAAATGGGCCAATTTAAGGGTGGTGGATGGAAAGTAGACTTTCGGTGGTGTAGTGTATACAGAATTCAAATTGTAATGCTGTATACATGAAACGTATATAAACTTATAAACCAATGTTACCTCAATTAGAAAAACAGCTTCTTTCAAATGGAAAAAGTCACGTTAGTTTTCTTTTTTTAAATATTTATTTATTCATTTAGTTGCGGCATGTGAACTCTTAGTTGCGGCATGTAGGATCTAGTTCCCCGATCAGGGATCGAACCCGGGCCCCCTGCATTGGGAGCACAGAGTCTTAGCCACTGGACCACCAGGGGAGTCCCTCATGCTAGTTTTCAAACTTGAAACTTCTCTGTGAACCATAGTAGGATAACTTAAGAAATATTAATTGTGAGAAAAACTTGTTCCATTTGTAATAGTGATACAAGTAACTTGTATTTAATTTTACATATACAGACGTTCACACATACTTAATGTTGCATTGTAGGAAATTTGCGTATTTTATTACCTCTAGTTGGAAACGTGCATTATAAACACCCTTTATGGTTAGATTATTTCTTTGAATTTGACTAAATAAAAAAGACATAGTTACTGGCATATTCAGGTTAATAACATTTAATTTTTCTTAACAGGACAAGGCAAGATTTTAAGGTTCAGGAATATAAAAACATTTTCCATGTGTAACTTCTGTTTGATTTTTATGACTAATAAACTTCAAAATTTACATTGTTATTATAGTTTTTCTTGTTTCTGATCTTTTTCATGAAAGACTGTGTGTATATATCAATACCAAAATGTCACGACTAATAGTCCCACTTATTCTTCCACTATTACAACTAAAGTACATTTCATTAATCTCACAAGACTGACTGACATGTACACCTGGCACTTTATTTCGGTAACCACATAACATTTTAAAATATTTGAAGTTTGCATTTATAAGCCAAGGTGGATATGAATAACAAAGCTGCCAACTTGAAGGGGATTGTAAAAAATGTAACACTTAGCTCAGCCTAAGATGCATCCTGAAATATTTGTTATCACGTTAAGAAGCATGAGATAAGTGACAACTCTCCAAGAGATGAAAATTCTTCTTTTATCGCTAAAAAAAAAACCAGTGTCAGATCTTCTACCCAAACTCTCTTTTTTCCGAGAGGACAGTTATTTTTACAAATCCCAATTTGTTCTAGATTGACTTCTGGGAGTTCACTTATCAATTATCACTGACTGTGCCTCAATAAGTTAGCTATTAAGAAGCAGTTGGAGTGGTTAAATTCAAAGCATTAAATCCAAGTCAAAATGTTTATCTAATATTGTGATTAATAATTCAATAAAATATAAACATAACAAAAGAAAAGAGTAATCACTATTCACCATTAATGTATTTCTATTTCTAATAGCACTACTATTAGCTAACATTTTGTGTGCTTACTAGGTTCCAGGTTCCATGCACATTGCATGTGCAATCTCACGTTAAAATCATAATAATACCATTTTACAGATCAGGAGATTGTCTGACATTGCAGCATTCCAGTTGATATACAAAGAAATTATGAAAAAACATACATTTGAAGTAGTAACTAAACTTATTTTAAAAGAGGCATTTTTCTTTGGTGGGACAAAATTATAAAGCCTTCATTATAGTAATAGATTGCTAATAAATTATGCTTAAATATTCCTTATCTAATGGGTTAAAAAGATCAGCACAAACTATTTGTTTAAAGAGCATTTTAACTGGCAATATTTTACAATTATGAGCTATTAGATCATGTTAAATGTACCAGTTATCAGCTATTACTAGATTCAATGGAGATGCGAATCCATATCTATGGAGTGATGACCCAGAAAGTGAATGACTGAGAATTAGAGACTAGGAAATTAGAAGGTAATGTGGAACAACAGATTAAGGAAGCCTAGACAAATAGGAACATAGGAAATTTATATCTGAAAGGTCCAAAGGAGTCTAGAAACAAACACAACAAATTAGGGCATTTTTCCAAGGAGTTAAATGTTAAACATTTTTCAGGTATGTAGGTTCTTGTCCTAGAACTCTGACAATAGGTAATGGCTCCACAAATATTACGACCATGGTACAGAGTGAAAATTTGTAGAAAATTGGAAGGACCAAGAAGCAAGATAGAACCCAAGTTGCTGGAGAACATGGATATCAAGGTTAGAATTCAGGCATGAGGAACAAAAGAGATGTACAATTAAGGGAACTAAGGAAGAAGGTGGTTGTTTGATCACAAGAAAGAATACAAGAGCCAAATTTGGGGAACAGAGCATCAGTTCAAAGTTGGACAAGCAGGAAGTTGGCTTGGTGGTAAGTAAGCGGATGATCTAGGAATCACTGGTCTTTTTATTTCTCCTACCCTAGGGTCAGATTGTTTCAGAACCTGTGAAGGTTAGAGTTTGGATATAATGGAAACCAGTCGTGATGTCTGGAGATTCCAGGAACGAGAATCAAACTCAACACTATAGCGTGAACTACTGGAAACATAAAAATCAGGAAATGTTTGTTTGTTTTTTTACAATCACTTTTTCTCCTAAAAGATAAACATGAGTTTTCTGTGGTATAAGTTTATCTACACATTTTTAAAATGTGACTAAGAAGGCAGTACATTAATGCTGTTTTTCTGAGCATTTTCCAATTGATGAAAGTGATACCAGATTTTTTTGAAACTCTATAATAATTTTTAGTCAGAGACTATATCTACAGGATAGCTCTAAAATGGTTTAAAATAAAAAGTTAATAATTTATGCTTTAAAAAATATAGAAGTATAGGGCTTCCCTGGTGGCACAGTGATTGAGAGTCCGCCTGCCCATGCAGGGGACACGGGTTCGTGCCCCGGTCCGGGAAGATCCCACATGCTGCGGAGCGGCGGGGCCCGTGAGCCATGGCCCCTGTGCTCTGCAACGGGAGAGGCCACCGCGGTGAGAGGCCCGCGGCCCGCTAAAAAAAAAAAAAAAAAAAAAAAAAAAAAAAAAAAAATATATATATATATATATATATATATACACAAAAGTTTAAAACAAGATGATTTCACTAACCAACTTTTAAAAATAAACCTGAACTGAGCAAATCTAGACCTTTCAATCATGTTAATATGGGCAAACAAACTTTCTTTTACTCTTTTTAGTTTAGGCTCCCACACTAGGCACGGGATTATAAAGAGACTAGAACTGATGGGCAAGAGTGACAATTCTAATGTTAAACTAACCTGGCCAAGTCATTACAAAGAAAATTGATTTGTAAATATATTCTACCTACAAGAGATGTTGGACTGTAGTAAATATATTGCTACTATGGCACTGTAACCTCAATGTTTATGTCTATTTTGACTTCTACATTAATTTGTTTTGGGGGTGAATTTTGCATACTTTAGGAATATGGTTTATTTTAGAATATGGTTTATTGCATAATATAGTTCCTGGATATAATAATGTTCTGTCCCGGAAATTTCAACCTGAACTAAACACATACATATATACAATAATTGAAATTATCTATCTCCAGACTATACAACATATTCAGAATCCAGGAAGGGATCATCAAACAAGATACGCTCGGAGTATAACAAGATCTACCCCTGCAAATGTTTACCCCTGGAAATATTTTGTTTTTATTATCACTATGTAAATTTAAAAAATAATTTTGTGCCAAAATATTTGCTTTTGTGGCTCAAGAACTCACAGAGGGCCAACACTGATTGAGCACTGATTCATCATTAGGAACTTCTAAGATTCAGAGAAATATAATATTTAAAGTTGGAGGACTCCCCTGTGACATTGAGATTGGGATGCTACTTCTGTCAGATCAAGGATACACTATACATGTGCATAATGGTAGCTACACACAGTAGCAATTCCCTTTTTTTAAAAAAAAATCTATAAATGGGATCACCTTTACTACTCTTTTGACTTGAGGTGAACGTGAAGTAGACTTGACATTTATATCTATTCAGGTCAGACAGACTTAACTCTACATGGTGCAATTCCAAGAGTCCCTCAGGAAAGACTGCTCAGTCTTAATGAATGCATAGGCTTGCTTTATGTTTTCCCAAAGCCAAGCAAGGCTCAGTTTGAGCTTGGCTAATATCCAGGTTCGGAGAGCAGAGAAACATGAGATGACTGTGAATATATTAATAAAAAATGCAGAGCACTGGTAGTTTTAAGAAAAGAAGAAAAGAGACAGTAGGTTGCCACTTCAAAAAGTGTCATGGGCATCAAATATGTAGCATATAGGCCTAGCTAATGCTTAAGCAGTCCTGATAGTTCGTAAGGACCCATAAATGAAGGCTCAAATGTGAGAAAACTTCCGGGAATACAATTTACCCAGGGATCAGGAATATAAATGTACCTCACTTACATCCTACTTTATTAAGTCAAGACCTGGATTTTGAGTAATTTGAGAAATCAAATTTGAAGAAGGCACAGTAGACTCAGTTAAGTAGCAATAAGAAAATTTACAAAATACAGTGATTTGCTATTATTTAGATCAAGCCTTTTATTCTAATCCTGTGAAGCTTATCTGACATGTAGAAGTTTAGGCAAGGCACAGTAGGCCAAACTGCTAGAGATGCCATATAGCTTGAGAGGAACTGGCATAGTGACAACTAATGAGAATTTTTTAGTCTGGAAAACTTCCTTCAAATTGTATCAGATCACCAGCAGTGGTTTGGTAACAATGTGAGATCATATTGAGTTTGTTATTAAGACATCAGTAGTTAAATTAATCAATTTTAATTAAAAAAATCTTTAAGCCAATATTTAATCTCTCACAAACGCCAAGGAGCATGTATTATAGAATTAAATAAAATGTACTATATATACAGGGTGCTGTAGGAAATACAAAATAAATAAGGCATAATATTTTATCTCAAGAAGTTTAAAGTTATTAAAGAAGGTAAATATGTTCACCAGTGCACTACTAACTAATGAAGAAAAGAGTTAGTGCTAAGTCGAAATATATGCTATGATAACACAGCCTACTATCCAATCTGTTGATTATTTACAAAGAAAACCTTCCTTAAAGGAAGTTCAGAGGTTTTGGTTCTTGTAGGGTTTTCTTCTTCATTTCCCATAATAGTTTTTCCAAACATTGAGGGAAAAAAGTTTATTTTATAGTCAGAGAAATGTTGCTATTTTTTTTGCTTCACGGTGGGGAATCTCGCTACAATCCTAAAAGAGAAACAGAAGATATCAAAAAGAGAGAAGCACACAACATCCCTAGCATTTCTGCAGTCAAGACTTGTTACTTATGTAGTGTATTGGCTGAGGCTTTTTTGTTTGTTTTTTAATTTAGTTATTAAATGCTTACATAGTTCTTACTCTGTTTCAGGCACTACTGCTATAGCACTATCTCTTTCTTTGCCTTTCAAATGAACAGTGCTTTCAAGTTGCTTACCTGCTTATTGGTATATTACTTTGTCCCACCCTTCCCTGTTCAACCACTCTAAGAACTCTAGGCCTTTTCTCTGCTGCCCTTAATAAAATACATCTATTTAAAGGATTTGCCAGGTGATGGTATGCAAATACGTGATAACCTAATGATGAGGTAGCAAATGTGTTTAATGGTATATTTACTAACTCTGATCTATTGGCTGCCCTTCTTAGAGGCACTAGGTTAGAGTTCAGGCATTTTGTTAGTTACTCTCTCTCTGTTATCTCATTTAATACCCACTACAACACTCAGAGAGACATTGTATTCTCATTTTACATATGTGGAAACTGAGACTCAAAGGTTCGGATAACATGACTAAGGACTGGTATTTGAGCCAAGGCATCTCGGACTCCAAAGCCTGTGATTTTTCCACTCTTGAAGACATTCTGTCCTAATCCTGAGATGGAGAATACCTGGTATGTATGCTTTCACTCTTCTGTTCCACGTTCTTAGTGGTCAACGCTGAATAGTCACAACCCATTTCAGCCCAGTACTCTAGCAGCCACTACAAAGCTGACTGAAATTGACATGAGAAATGAGATAGTTTTATCACCCTGGCCATAATCCAAATGTGAAACTTTTCTCATTTTATATGTTTAATGCCTTTAAATACTTATTTTAAATGATATGAAATCTATCCACAGTTGTCTTCAGGTAACACTCAACTCAGACTGACGAAAGACAAAAAGAAGACAGAAAAGGGATCAAAGTTCAGTTTTAGCACCATGGCAGTTTTTCCAAAAAAGGAATTTCATAGGGTTAAAAATAAGCTAAAACAAGTGTTTTTTCTACATCTAGATCAGCAATATTCTTTGCTGAACCAAGTTGAAGGACAATTTTAATCTTAGGGTGATGATGCATAATTAAACACATAAATGTCAAATTCAGAAACAACCTTGAATTCAACCATGAAATGTATATTTAATTTAATTAATTAATTAATTAATTTATTTTTTGCGGTACGAGGGCCTCTCACTGTTGTGGCCTCTCCCGTTGCGGAGCACAGGCTCCAGACCAGATAAATGTCAAATTCAGAAACAACCTTGAATTCAACCATGAAATGTATATTTAATTTAATTAATTAATTAATTAATTTATTTTTTGCGGTACGAGGGCCTCTCACTGTTGTGGCCTCTCCCGTTGCGGAGCACAGGCTCCAGATGCGCAGGCTCAGCCGCCATGGCTCAGCGGCCCAGCCGCTCCGCGGCATGTGGGATCTTCCCGGACCGGGGCACGAACCCGTGTACCCTGCATCGGCAGGCGGACTCTCAACCACTGTGCCACCAGGGAAGCCCATGTATATTTTAGAATAATTATCTCAGTGCTAAGACATATAAGGATATAAGGAAGATGTGAGAGCTACCTGTTCATTTCTTTCCCAAGCTAAACAGCAAATGACTTTCAGTCAAATCCATGTATTCATTTAAATGAACCCAGAAGCTCTTGTGCACTATGGGTAGCTGGTTTGCTGCTTTTTTGGATTAAATGCATTTCTAGGACTCTATTTCATACAACAGGCATATATGTGGAAATATTTTTTATTATTTATTTATATTATATTTTTACTAGTTAAGTGTTAATTTGTAACAATTAAATCAGTGGGGAACATATCAATTTAAGGTTATTGGGGATTAGTATATATTATACTGAAAAATATACATATTTTTTCCATTGTAAGATGTAGCAATAGGGTGACAGCATATGCATTTTTTCTTTGCAGTATCCTTGCTAAAACTGCCACAAGAATATTCCAGTAATTTAATTTAGAACATTTTATTGCAGATGTGTATTAGTAAAAACAGCCTTCTCAACCAACATTTATGTTGGAGTGGTATAGAAACCAAACTGACATCACTGACAAGCAATAAAAATGGTAACAATTACAAAAATAACAGTGACTTCTAATACTTATATACTACTTTTTTGTTTATAAAGCACTCCACATACACTTTGCTCATTTAATCTTCATAATAACCACTAGATTGCTTATAGTGTAGGTCAGTGGTTTTTCACTTCCAGAAATATGATTCAGCAGATCTGGGTGGACCTGAATCTTAACGTATTCATCTGCAGGTAATTCTAAAGGAATATTGGTACCCAGAATTCTGATTCACTCAGACCAGCAAAGTAAGCAGCACCTGGGAGCTTGTAAGAAATGCAGAAACTTAGGCCCCACTCCAGACCTACTGAATAGGAATTTGCCTCTTGTCAAGATTCCCCAGGTGATTCATATGTACGTTACAGTTTGAGGAGCAGTGCTCTAACCACACTTTGTAGGTATGTATGGCTATCCTCACTTTGAAGCTTAGTGACCTCATCTGCAGATCAGCAAGCTTTCAGTCAAAGTTCTCTGCTAGCATTGTCACTCTAGGGTGGTGAATAAGCCATATACAGTTCCTGCCTTTATGGAGTTCATAGTCTACCGCAGGGTTTACAGTCATCATCATCATCATCATGGTCATCATCACTGTTATTGTTAAAGCCAGATATTACAAGGATAATAGAAGTAGACTGAGAATAGGAGGATCGAATGCTTTTAATCGGCAGTGTAGTACAAGAAAAGGCAAGGAAAAGTTAGCATATTAGTTGGGCTTCATAGAGAGAGCGGTCATGGCAAAAGGTACCTATGGCTGAAGCAGGGTATAGGAGGGATATAGGAGAAGGACGAGAAAACAATACTTGTCCCGAAGTGTATAAGTCATTTTCACAAAGTTACAGTGAGTTCATTTTGATAGGTAAAACATTTTGTGTTAGATATAATAGACAGTAGGGAAAATGACACATGTGAGTGCTCTCTAGCTCCTGCCTCAACACTTTCATAGTTCTGGCCTCCCTGGGGTTGTGTGCCCAGGGCTCACTCACCTCTTCTGAAGGTTTTAGAAACAAGTTCTATCCTGCTGTTGTTATAAGAGGACTGATTCCACATGAATCACCCATCACTTCTCAGGACCTAAGTCTCTCTCACATGAATGTACGAATGGCAGACACACGCAGACAGACAGACAGACACACACACACACACACACACACAAAACTGCTTGACCTAATGCTTCAGGGATGAAAAGTAAGGCATTCTTAGATTGAATTTCTGCTTGTCCCAGCGTACACACCAGGAACCCATTGCTTGTATTGATAAATCTCTTAATTAGATGATGGGATTCACTCTCAACTAGAGAAACAGACTGAGGTGTTTCCTTTAAAGATAAAGCTATTGCAAAGTGTGTGGAGCAGTTTGGTAGTGAAAAAGGCAACTAGGCACATCACCTGGAGCCTCCTTGCATTTGCAGGTGTGAACACACAAACAAAACAATTACTCCAGTCAAGAGGTACTTCACCAAGGCTCAGATAGAGAAGGGGAAGAATCAGTGCTGATGAGTATTTAACAAATGTCCTTTGAGATTAAGTCCCACAAAAAAAGATAATCACCCCCAGCTACACTACTTTAGTATACTTTTCCTGAAACCCCACTGAATTTCTGGAAAAGAAGATGAAGATCATGCTTAGAATGCAAGCAGAAACAAGCACTTTTCTATGAATTTACTGCATCTAAAAGTATCTACTGTTTTACTCAGGTAGTCAGCTGTTTTGTGCCATTTCTTTCATCCATCCATCCATCCATCCATTCATTCAATGAGTAGCACCTATGTTGTACCCAACTCTATACTAACCACATAATCACATTCAAATGTGTGAAAGAATAAGTCACTGTCCTCCAGGAGTTCATTAGAAAGACATTTGGCAAGACATTCCATCAGATAGTTGGAGAAAAAATTAAGTCCGTGTGTTAGAAAATGTGTAATGGAGAGTTGGGGTGTATGTGTATGTATGTGTGTGTGTGTGTGTGTGTGTGTCTGTGTGCACACGTGTGAGCATATGCAGGAAGAAGTCTAAGAAAAATTAAAACATGCAGGATGCTTACTTATATGTTGGAGATTAATCATAATTTAGGTCTTGAAAAGAGTGCAGACTTTGCATTAGGCTGCTTTTAAAAGATAACAAAAGAACCTGTTAAAAAGCTGAGAATCCAGTGACTAATTAGACCTTTTTTGGCTATAGGATGTCAATTGTACAGCTTGATATTTTCATTAAATTTGATTGGTTATCCTAGTGTATAGACCATCCCACTTTGTTTTTACTTCATCCAATAGGTTACTAATACATATTTTCATCCATAAGTTACTCATTATATAGGAAATACTTGCATGTAGGCAAAATATGCCCTCAAGAGCTCTACAAAGATCTGCTGTCCAGAATAAATAATTCTTCAACTGTTTTTTTGCTGATATTACAAGAGAAAAAGATCTTTTACTGCAAAGGAAGAAATAAGGCTTAAAATTGAAATCCAAAAGGAAAGAGAATGCAGAAATTTAAATACATTTTTTTTTTTTTTTTTTTTTTTTTTTTTT
>NW_006789795.1:304403-317686 GCF_000442215.2 Lipotes vexillifer
ACTGTCGTGGCCTCTCCCGTTGCAGAGCACAGGCTCCGGACGCGCAGGCTCAGCGGCCATGGCTCACGGGCCCAGCCGCTCCGCGGCATGTGGGATCTTCCCGGACCGGGGCACGAACCCGCATCCCCTGCAGCGGCAGGCGGACTCTCAACCACTGCGCCACCAGGGAAACCCTAAATACATTTTTATGTGCAAATGAAGCCAACCCTAGAACCAGGAGATCTACCAATGACCCAACTCAATGGTGAGGATTTCCACAGTGAGTGGCCTGGGGCTTCTTTTGACTTAGTAAACCTAAGGAAAGTGGTACAAATTCGAGGGGCCAGCGACAAACCACAAGATTTTCCTCTGTTCATCAGGCATAACTAAAATATTTTCAAGGGAGTTTCAATTAAACAATAGGTCAAATATATGTTTGAATTTAAATGTTTACTCTATTGTTTAGGCATTATATTGATAGATAGGCACCTATGAGAGAATGAATCAACGTCCTAGATATTTAAGCATATTGCAGACATGAAGAGAGAATCAACTCATTTGACAGTTTGTTGACTTTTTGGGATACATACTAGAATTTTAAAATAAAATATAAATGTCAGAGAAGTTTCTGCACATATTTTACTATGATCAACAAACAGTTGTCAAAGAGTACCAGACAACCAAGGAAGTTTACTTTTACTTTGCACTTCCTTTTAATGTAGGCAACACAACTAATACTTTTGTGTTGAAAATATACCCTGTTGATACTTACAAGATGCCTTGCTATTAAAAAATCAGTTCTCCCTATTTCATGATTGCAATCTCAGAACTCAAGAGATTCCCTTGGTAGATACTTATTAACATCAGATTTACAACTTACTCTCCAATCAAAAGAAAAAGTTCAACATTTTTTCCTCCTGGGGAAACCACTAACTTTAACAAAGTTTTGTGAACTCATGCCATCAATATGTATTCCTTCTTTCGCAACTTTGATTCAGCTGAAGATGTATAAGACATCAATTTCAATAGCACAGAAACAATATTTACACTGCTTTAGGCTTTATTTTCCTCAGATGATTTGAGCTGTTATAATCTGAACTCTAAGCATAGCAATCTGACTCTGAGGCTCTAGATTTTGCACAATGTGCTCATCTCAGAGGTACTGTTGTCACAAAACATGTTGGTAATAAATTATGGGGAGTTCAATGCAAGCCCATCCTCATTATAGGAAGACCAATACAAAGAGTTTCTTTCTGATAATGTGTCCAGGACAAAATCTTGGGCCCAAGCAAGAGAAAATAATTGTCTACTTTTTCAGTCTCATTTTTTATTCTTTATACTTTCTGCTCCAACACTACCAATTCCCCTGTGTCTCCTTTGTTTGGTAGTTATTCCTTTTTTTAATTTATTGAAGTATAGTTGATTTGCAATGTTGTGTTGGTTTCTGGCATACAGCAAAGTGACTCAGCTATTTCCCTGTGTCTCCTTGTACACACCACAATGATGCTTGAGTTGAACTCTGCTTAGCACTATCCTCTCTGAAAATTTGTTCTTCAAACTCTTCACCCACTCAGCCATTAACACACCACTCTTACCCTAGCTCTTTCAGAAAAGCCTTTTTTTCTACCTTCATTCATTTCCTCACCTCCACCCAGGCTGATTTAATTCCCATCCCTCTGGTTCTCTTAGCTCTAGCTATGCATATATCATTTTTATAGTGTTTCACCTTAGGTACATAAGGCTAAAATAATGGAGAGTCAAAAAGAACATTTGAAAATCACCTTCCTTAGGAGGATGTCCCATTGAAAATAGACATACAACATCCCAGAGGCCACCCACAAACTACCAGATTTTTCTTTGTTCATCAAGCATGACTGAAATATTTCTCAAGGTCTATTTCAGTAATACAACTTGCCAAATGCCTGATTTGCTTGAACTGAAATTTTCATTCTATTGTTTAGTAATAGAGACAGGCAGTTAGAAACCAAGGTGTACTTAACTCTCTGAGATTACTCATCGCTAAGGCTGAGTGAAGAGAAGAAAGGGCTGACGCTTACAATGGCTTCCATAAGTAGATTTTGGGGGAAAGGAGGGGTGAGTGATATCAGACAGCAAAACAACTGTGTTGTTGTCTTTTGGGAGCCTAACAAACCACACTGGTAGTTGGGAGAAGGGTGATAGTGACAGTAAATGGCATAGAAATCTCTGGGAAGGAGACAGTTCTCACTGATATCCCAACCCAAAGCCTCCCTCATATAGCCAAGCTAGTGTTCTTATCTCCAGGTACCTAGAGGTCTAGGTGGTATTCATACGTAAGTTCCTGTGTCTCAACCCCTCTGGAGATCCTGAAGTCCTCATGGTCTCAGTCTTCTGCCTTTGCTACTAGTGATGACATTTATGAAGCGACTAGGATGGAGAATGTGGTAAAGAAATATTTGCTTTTTCATCCTCTTCTCTCTCTCCTCTGTCTCCATGTACTTTAGGGTATACTTTGTCTTCAAGGACCAATCACACTTTGGTGTGGCTTGCCCCATATGGTAGAGGATAATAATTCACAACAGAGTGAAACCACAGATTTCTGAAGGATGCTTCTCTCTCCTCCCCTCACCTCCCTTTTCCTCCTGTGGTCTTTTGGAGACCTGAACTTTTCTACTGCATTGACTTTATAGAAAAACAAAGTATTTCATGGACGCTCCAAATCTAAAACCTCTCATTTTATTCCCAATAGCTATAAGACAGTAAGGATGTTGGTGTGGAACCCCATTTAATCATTTTTACTTCAAAGTAGATTTTAAATGTAAACAGTATTGTATACGACTCACAAGAAGAAGATGGAATTTTTTCAAGTGCATCTCAGCATATTATACATAGTTGTCATTCCTTTTTTGTTTTGTTTTGTAACAGTTTCAATGAAAAAGGACAAAATAAAGGCCCATTTTCTTGGGTAAATAATGCTGTTTTGAGACCTCTTTAAGTACTGGCAAAGAATAATGCTACTTTATATTAACCTGTGACAATGTTTTGACTCACTCTAACTGATATACACGAATTTAACACTTGATGTCCATTGTTAATTGTCAATACTAAATGACAACCCCCACCCCCCAATTCCCAGCATATACTTTCTATCCTTATTAACACCATAGAAAATGTATTTATTGAAAGTTCACTGACTGGTAGCCTTGCCTTTGTGCAAGGTGGTAAATTTAGGATATCATTATGTATATTCAGATGAGGCAAATGAAGCACAGAATGTTTAAAAATCTTGGAGGAAAGAACAAAACTAACTGGCATTTCAACCCCTGCAGAAGGCCTGATATCAGTTGGGAAATAGTACCAGAGCTACCCAAGAAGCAAAGTCCTCTAAACCTGATGATGTATTGTTTCTGCTTTTCCAGGACTGAATTAGCAGCTTCCATTGGGATCTTTAAATTGCTATCCCTTAAAATTAGATAATAAGGGTTTAGGGTGCAAGCTGGCACCTGGCATTTGTATCCATACTATGCAAAAGTCAGCATTCAAAAAATACACTAAAAATGTGAGATATTTGCACACTTGTTATTCAGCAGGCAATATCACAGAGTAAATATTCATGTAGAACATCACTGTTAAGGCAGCACTGAAATTCTGCAAAAGAACATGGTATGCTCTTCCTTGTATGAGTTGCATGTCTGATATCAGCCAAAACCTACTAGGCAAATCAGTCATACGGCCCACCTGTATTCATCACCCATCTTGGAAAGGCACTGGAAACCTTAAGATAAGATTTGACACTGTAAAAAAAAAAATTAACAAACAGAAGCCTTAATTAAATAAAGTTGGGAGACCAGAAGGAGGAGCTCTCGTGCCCTGTGATGATAGCAGGGCCCAACAAGAAGAGGAAAGACTCTTCTTTTTAACTGGCAAGGACTCAGTCAGTGAAAAGCCATGGACTCTTGGTTTACTCTAGCCCTCCCAACTTCCCTTTCCTCTCTGTAAAAGAGTCCTTCTCTTGCCATTTAGGGAACTTGCACGTGGTTCGCCATGGTTTTAGACTCCAAATTGCAATTCTCTGCTGATCTCAAATAAACCCATCTTTGCTGGAGAAATAGCTGGCAGTCTGTTTGTTTCAGGTCAACATTTTGGTGGCCTATATGAGGACCAGAGAAGATCCCTGATGGCTCCGGGGCTGGTGAGCAAACACGTGTAGTACCCACGATGGAGTCCACTGTTACTCATTGCTTTTCATTCCAACCCTGGAGTTTGAAAGCACGTCTTTCTCCTGGATTCAAGCTCACACACTCTTTGTGACTGATGCTCTCCAGGCTTACTGAGTATCTATTTAAAGGTTTTGTCTTTCTGGTTAAGGCCTTATTCTGTATGCAAGCACTTGTTTGGCACTCTGGCCTGACTTTGAGAAGCTGAAGCTATTTCACTGAAGCTGGCTAGTCTTCAACCTATTCCCTTTGGAACAGAGGCTGCTTCTCCTGGAGCTGGCTAGCCTTCAGCCCATTCCTGTGGGAACAGTGATTGTTTCTCTGAAATGGTGCCGGGTTTTTCAGTCTTCGGCCTATTTCTTTGGAAAGGCTATCTTCTGGAGATTGGCTGTAAAAAAAAAAAGCCTTCAGCCTGGCTCCTCCAGGACAGAGCTGTCTCCTTAAGACTGGCTGGGATTGGCTTGCAAAATGTTTGAACTGAGCTGTTTGTGCTGTACGCTGTTTGAAAACTGTTCTTTAGATGAAAAACCTCTAGGAAATGGAATCCCAGTTATCTAAGTGTTTTAAGTGTGCCCCCCGCCACCAGGGACTACAGCCAATTTTATGTTTAAAAACTGTGGTCTTTCCCATATGCATTTCTAACTAAAAGGACTGACCTGACCCAAGGCAATTTAGAAATATCAATGGCCATTATGGGGAACTTCTGAAATCCCCAAACTTAATTTCCTTAAAACCAAATTAGATTACAATAGCTCAAAAGACTTCCAGAACTGAGTGGTATGCCCTATTTTGATTGGCATGTTGAGAGTTCCCAATGTTATCAGCAGTCTAAAATTGCCTCTCTGCAAAATAAGATGTTAAGATTAACTGCGGCAAACCAACAAGTAAAGAAAGACAAAGTGGCTCCTCCTCTGGCGCCATCTTGTCTCTCCTCCTGCACCATCTTCTTCCTTCCCTTCTGTGCTGCTTACGCCCTCGATTCCTCCATACTAATTCTCCCGCCAACCTTCTCCCTTTCTCTGAAACTCTTCCCACTGCTATTTCCTCTGAACTGGTTAGAACACATCACCTTAAAGATGAAGCCTTCTGAGGATCCAAAGGCTAAACCCTTAATTTCTTATACTCCCTGGAATAAAGCTGAACTGTGAGCCTGAGTCAAAGATTTTCCCAAAGTAACCAAAGATCCTCACAGACTTGCTGAAGAATTTTATACTGTCATCCAAACTTATCAACCTTGTTTCTCTGACTTACATCAGCTAGTTCATATGCTTATCTGTAAAGGCCAGGCCTGGCATTGGATGAAAACCACTAATTGGGAAAATCCTGACTCTCAGATTACAACTCAGATTACAACTGGGAGTCCAGCTCACTAATTTATTATAATGATTAGGTTCCAGCCATCAGTAGGTGACTTCATCAAGCAACTCCCAGAGCTTTTCCAAAGGCTGTTGATTAGAACAAAATTCAGGCTTGCACACAAAAATCTGAAGAACTTGTTCATGAATATTATAATCAACTTCAGATGGTTTTTTATAGAAAATTCTGGTCTTCCTTCAGGTGTTGACTCTACCCAGGTAGGTTTTAACTCTACATTTATTAATGGGCTGTACTGGGACCTTTCCCTTCTAGTAAAAAGGACCAGGGAGTAATAGGAAACTATGACCACTCCAGATTTACTTACTCTGGCAAACTCTAGATGACTCATTTACAAGGAGGACCGCAAAAATTCTTCAACTCCAGCAAAAGAAGGCTCCTAAGCGACAGCAAAATCCTCCTAGTTTCTGCTATTATTGCAAAAAGCCAGGCCATTGGAAAAGAGATTGTTACAAATTTAAGCATTTTATGTGCCTTCAGCCTTCTACCCAGCCTTTACAATGTCCTCCCAATTCTCAATGGCAGGGCTCTTCCTAACAATCCTCCCTCTTAATCAGCTTGGAGAAACATTTCTCCAAATTGGAGATGAATCTCTCCAGTCCTAACTGACACCAGGTAGGCTGAGACTTCTTAGAGAAGTATCATGCCAGAATTTCTTTCTCTAAAAAGGGGGGAAATAATTCTAAAATATGATAGTAGTCATCAAGGTAACCAACCAGGTGAATTAAATGACGCTTTGACAACTTTATTTGTTCCACCTCTGCTGGCACCAGAGCAGATTCTGGAAACATCAGTCATCTGTCCAAATTGAATCAGCTACCACTTTCCTTATGGGCAAAATCTCCAACTGATGTTGGCAAAAGTCACAGCACACCTCCCATCAGGATTCAAGCAGACACATAAAAACCTCTTCTCAGAATTAATCAATACCCTATAAGTAAAGAAGCCCTTCAAGTCATAAAGCCCACAATGGAAGATTACAGTAGAAGTTCTCCTGAATTCTCATCACACTGGACATTTCTCAGCCTCACCTCCTATGAAGTCCTTTTGTTACCTATATCTCACCTAACTCTTTTACATCGTAATAACCTTAACCTGGCTAATCTTCTCCACTCCATCAACAATGAAGTCCCTCACAATGGCTTAACACTGATGCATCACCTCCTGATTCCTCATAACAATCTATAGGAAATTTCACTGGGTAATGTTGACTTCTCATTGTTCACAATGATTCTTATTTAAAAGGTGACAATGGCAAATATTGTGCTGCGTACACTATTACAACTCCTTTTGATGTTATTGAGGCAGCATCTTTACGTACGGCTACTTCAGTCCAACTGGTTGAATGATACACCCTTACATGGGGATGTATTGTAGCCAAGGACAAAACTATCAGTATTTATACTGATAGCAGATATGCTTTTGGAGTAGCTCATGATTTTGCAACGTTGTGGAAGCAATGCAGCCTTCTTGCTTCTGATGGAAATAAAATTGTAAATGGCCTCTATGTTCAGGAATTATTGAATGCAATGTATTTATCTGCCACTTTAGCTATTATTAACATTCTGGTGCATTCTAAACTTGACTCTCTGGAAGCTAAAGGAAATCACCTGGCTGACATTTCTGCAAGGAATGCTGCCCTTAAAGCAACCAACAGCAGCCAAGCCTGTGTCATGGTCCAAAGGGATAGTTTCGCAAATGATAATTCAGAAAAACTGGCCACAGAGGCCCAACAATTGGCCTCAGAAAAGGAAAAACGAGGTTAGAAATTCAACAATTGCTGGTTTTATTTAAAAAGGGAAGCTCTATTTTGGACCAAATAAGAACCCAGTCCTACCGGAGACTCTAAAAGTCCCACACTTCACCACTGTACATACATTAAACCATTGATCTACTGACAAAAACAATAGCCTTCATGAATCAATATTGGTGGGGAAAGATTAACAAGGCCACAAAAAGCGTCTACCTCACTAGTCCCACTTGTCCAAAGTACAACCCAGGGAAGCCGTTAGTATTGCTCCCAGACATTTTTAAACTACCTAATGGACCATTCAAGGTCTGGCAAATGGATTTCATATAACTTTCTCCATTTCATAGATATAAATATGTTTTAGTCACAGTCTGTATGTTTTCACACTGGACTGAAGCCTTCCCTTACAGACAGGCTACTGCCTTTTCTGTGGCTAAAGTCCTTTTGAAAATGATTATCCCTACCTGGGGAACTTCTCTCAAACTTCACAGTGATCAAGGAAGCCATTTACCTGGCCAGGTGCTTCGACAAATCTGTGCTGTTTGGCCAGTTTTACAACACTTTCACTGCACTCACCACCCTCAATCCTCTGGTTTAGTCAAACACACTAACAGCATTACTGAGACTCAATTGGCAAAATTTGTAAAGCCTCTCCAAATACCTTAGCCACAGGTATTGCCATGATCCTTCTAAATCTCACATCCACCCCTTTTGGAATTCATAAACTCTCACCCTTTCAGATAGTCACAGGATGCCAAACGCACTTGGCTACTGCTTCTTTTGACCCACAACTGATAAAAGGAGAGATACTCCAATATTACAAAGGCCTAATTCTTTTCACTAAAAATAACCATAATTTGGTAGATCAATCTTTTCACAGTGTGCCCTTGGGAGATAAACACCTTAAACATCATACCTTGCAACCTGGAAATTTCATCTATTGGAAAAAAATCCTCCAGAAGGACTCTATTCAACCTCACTGGAAAGGCCCCTATCAAGTACTGCTAACCAACCCTTGTGACACCAAACTCCAAGGAATAGAATCTTGGATACACATGATACACCTAAAGAAAGTGTAGAAAACTGAATGGACCTGCCCATCATCTGGCGACCTGAAAGCAAAGGTTTTCCAGTACTAAAGCAGATGACATCTGATGAGATAGCTTTCCCAAGATATCTGGACCAGGCCTGTCGGAAGTTTGTCACCAAACCTTTGATGATGACATACACTTCAGATGATCTCCAATGTCTATGATCTTACTAACATATGAACTTTAGATAAAAAGTACCTGAGGGCTCTCCCTCCTATTCCTCCTTGTTTCTAGAATGTGACCTTCATAGGTTTCCAATCTGTGCACTTTCCCTCTTACATGAGACACTACATCCAGGAAAGGTCCTTCCAGACATTAAAGAAAACACTGCCTCTGAAACTAGAAAACCTGACTCTTGATCAGCAATGCTTTCAGAGAAAGATCTTGATCAAAAGGCAGAAATGTAAAAAAAATTAATAAACAGAAACCCCAATTAAACAGAATGGGGAGACCAGAAGGGGGAACTCTCATATTCTGCAACAATACCGGTGCCCACCAGAAGAAGAAAGACTCCTCTTCTTTCTTGTCAAGGACTCAGCCAATGAAAAACCATGGACTCTTTGTTTACTATAGCCTTCCCAACTTCCTTTTTACCTCTATAAAAGTGTTCTTCACCTGCCTTGCAGGGACTTGCACAAGGCTCACCATGGTTGCAGACCCTGAATTGCAATTTTCCACTGATCCCAAACAAACCCATCTTGGCTGGAGAAATATCTGGCAGTCTATTTTTTTCCGGTCAACAACATAAATGTCACTATTTCTCCAGGGACACTGGCAGATGATTTATGTACAGATGTCTCACAGTATCCACAAGGGACTAGTTGCAGGATGCCCCACAGACAGCAAAACCTGTGGAGGCTCAAGTCCTTTATATAAAATGGTGTAGTATTTGCATATAACCTATGCACACCCTCCGGAATACTTTAAATCATCTCTAGATAACTTATAATACCTCATACAATGTAAATGCTATGTAAATAGTTGTACACACAATGTAAATGCTGTATAAATAGTTGCCAGCATTTGGCAAATTTAAGTTTTGCTTTGGGGAACTTCCTGAATTAATTTTTTAATAGTTTCCAGCTGCAGATGGTTGAATCTGCAGATGTTGAACCCGTGGAAACAGAGGACTGATTGTACTGACTCTGACAGTGACAGAGACTAAGTGCTTGCCAAATCAAAACAGCCTCCTTCCATGACATCTTTACCAGTTTACTCCATACTACTAAAATTTCAGAAATATCATAGAAATTTCAACCTACTTTTTACGAGTCCAATTAGGAGTTTTGTGAATAAACACTGACAAAAGATGCTACCAGTAGGCTACTCCCAAAGAATAAGAGAATTAAAAGGGATATACACTATACCTCTCCAACAATTGGTTAAAAATTAAATAATTCAGGTAGAAAATTTGATAATTTACAGATAAGTAACTTGACTAATTATTTTTACACTTCCAAGTCAGCAAAATTTTATTTAGCCAATAACCTGTGGCCATGCAAGTGGCAAGAACTGGGGTGAAAGATAAGAAAGAAGCATAATATGTCACCCTTGATCTAGAAGAGTTTCTAATCTCATTTGGGAGATAACACTGAGACATATGAAAAAATTAGAAAACAAAAGAAGATAGTATGGACGCAAGTGCCAGATTGAGTGGTACAAGTAATTGACTATTTGATACTACCAGGCCCCATAAAATCATTTATCTATAGTCGATCTTTAAATTGTTCAAGCCAAAGATTTCTCCTTAAATAATCTAGCTAGATCTTTATTGGTTTCTAATATCGAATAAAGATGCTAAATTAACACTTTCCCCCAAATCATACTTGGAATAACTCATCAAAAGACACTTTAAAACAATCAAACCAAAATTATACCAAGGAAGGAATTTGTATTACATATAAAACAACGTCAGATACATTAATGGAGAGTAGGCAGTGGCATAATCTAGTTACACCCAAGTCTCCAGATGTCTATCACCATGTCAACAAAGCCTGGTTCCTATTTTCTTTGCCACTCAGAAAACATTTCTAAATCTTAACCATAAATAACTCTACTAGTTTGGTGTGATCAGTAATTGACACCTTTTTTTCCCCACTAATGAGCTGGAAACCAACTGAGGCCTAAACAAGGAGTAAGGCAGCTTTAGAACTAAACGTCAGCATTATTACTGATGGAGCTATTGAAGAACTTGCATTAGGTGTGTGTCAAAGGTGGAATTCTTAATGCTGAACCCCAGTAACAGATACTGTGTGGTAAAACGCTAGCCTCTCCCTGCAGGGAAATAGCTAGGCCTTGAAAGACTTAAGGCACAAAGTAGCTGAGTAAAATGAATGTTCTCTGCTGAGAGACTGAGATTAAAGAGAAAGGGAGAGAGTGCTGAGTTCTGCATGCCCAGTTATCTCTCTTGAGTCTACCAATTGGATAATTAACTCTTCTTCCTCTGAGAGAGGGATTCAATAAGGGAAAGCACAGAGAAGCCTAACTGATGTTCCTATACAGAGACATTCAGGACAAAAGAGATGTTTTAGATGTTTCCTGCTCTTCTGCACCCCTCGTAACATATACTTTCAAGCACACCTTATTCCATGAAAAGGTAATATTGATACAATATATAGGCAGTATGAGTAGTGCTAAAGAACTCAGGCTCTGGAATGAGACACAGGAAGATACGAGTTCCAGCTCTATGACTTACTAGCTGTATGACATGAGGCAAGTTAATCTTAGAGTTTCCATTTCCACATCTGTAAATAAGAGTACAATCATAATACCTAATCTATAGAGTTATTTTGTGAGGATTATATTAGTTAATCCATGTAAAGCGCCTAGTAGACAGACATGTGATGAAATACTCAGCGATTTTAGCTTCAAAGACTAAAATGATTTTAGTTTACAAATGAGTCTGTGTAGTAGGATTAGAAGGATGCTTGAAAGCTTCACCTGCCTAAGTAATCTGTCCCGATATTCTTCCATATTTCCCTAAAGTTATTACTATAAAAAAGTAACTTTTTGTTACTAAATTTAGGTTGTGGGTCTCCAGAAGAGAGATCATTTTCAAATGATTAACCCTTCAGAAAGATAACCCAGAAGTACATGGCATCACATGATCACATTACTTTGGTTTCATTGATTAGTTTGCTAGTAGAGAGTAGGGTTCTAATAGGGTAGGGCATGAATACATCAGATTTTTATAAGAAAGAGGTTTAGGAAAGTTTGGATGGCAAGCTTGGTTGTAAATAGTCTAAGAGCAGGGATCAGGAAGATGTAAAATACACAATTTTACTTTTTTTCATCATTATGTCTTGGGCAATTCTAAAATACATGAGAGACACATGTGTATCTAATACAACTGGCTCTCCGTGGAGTACTCTAATTTGGGAAGGTAATGGTATCTGTGCCACTAGAAGTATTTCTTAACAACCTATTGGAGACCAGCCACTAACTATGCCTTCAGATACAATTTACCGTGGTTTTCTTACATTATCTTGTATATGACTACCGAATTTTCAAAAATTTATAAAATCCCTTTCCTGTAACATAACTGCATTCAGCTAACTGTGATTCTAAACACATTTACCTGATTTCCACTGATACTCTTCTACTTGGCTTAGCTGTTTAGGAACAGACTGAGTTTGATTATATAGAAGTAAAAAAAAGAGCTCACATAAAAGACAAGTGAATTCATCCTAGAAGTTTCCTATTCCCTAATGTACATTCTTTTCTTATTTAATTACTAGCTCCTGGCTGTTCACTTTTTCATCTAGTTTCCATTAGCTCCAACTTGTCCAAATAGCTCGTAGAAAAGAAATGCACTGTTATTATTAAATACAGATTTGAGAAAGCACATATATAATAGTCATTTTTAATTGTAGTTTCTTCAATTTACTAGCCAATCCATTTTGTTTCTGATCTCTCTGTGATATGATCATAAAGGCTTCCCATTATCTGTGCCCCTTTATAATCTCTGACTGCTTTTGTGGGCATGAATTCATTTCACTTTCCTGCTGCCTTTATCTCTTTCCTAAAATTCTTAACTGATGCAACAGACTTTTATTTTATTCCATTTTCCTTTTCTCCTCCCGCTTCCAGAACAGATTTTTCTTTACCTAGAGATCTTTGAACAGTCCTTTGGGAGGCTGCACTGAATTCGTCTTGCTCTTTACGATTCCTCCAAAAAAGAAAAATACAATCTGTTGTGCTTTAATTATAATTTCCCTTAGGATATGCTATTCTTCCATAGTCAGAAAGTTTAACACTTCTTCCTAGCAAACCATATTCACTAGATTGCTTAGTTCCTCCAAATCTTAAAGCATGTTGTAGTCTGAAATTCCATTTCTAACCCAATTTAAGTGGTCCTGGTCACTGGTTTCCTGCCAACTGAGTTTCCCCCATTTCTAATCGATTTCCCAGGTTAAAATTGGTTTTCTTCACAGCCAAGAATTGACTAAGATCCATTAGGTTGGGTGCATTCGTTACTCATATATCTAGATAGACATATTCTGCTTCTTCAAATTCAAATGACTTGGATGGAAGTAAGTCTATATTAGTAAAGTCTGGATAAAAGAACAGCTTAAACACAGTGGTTTCACTTTAACTTAAAGGGAACACATCGGTAAAATAATTCTTAAGAAATTTACTAAAGATATTTTGTCAAACAAAAGCCATTTGAACTGCTTTAAAGGAATAGAGTAAGAATGATAAACACTTTTTATGTTAAATAAACAAAAATAAATAATTCAAAAGTGCTAAAAATTTATATTTTCTTAAAGCAGATAGATGTTATCTCTCCAAAATATATAGCATGTATTTTATATAATACTCAATACACACACACACACACACACATATATATATATATATATATATATATATTTTTTTTTTTTTTGCGGTACG
>NW_006789795.1:318430-321939 GCF_000442215.2 Lipotes vexillifer
GGTACGCGGGCCTCTCACTGCTGTGCCCTCTCCCACTGCGGAGCACAGGCTCCGGACGCGCAGGCGCAGCGGCCATGGCTCACGGGCCCAGCCGCTCCACGGCATGTGGGACCTTCCTGGACCGGGGCACAAACCCGTGTCCCCTGCATCGGCAGGCGGACTCTCAACCACTGCGCCACCAGGGAAGCCCAATACACATATATTTGATATATAGATATAGATATACACACATACACATAAGACCTTTAAACCTTTAAACCCTGGTTGAATTTTAAAATTCCTATTTATTCTTCAGGTCTCAGAAAAAAAATTACCTCTTTTATTTCAACCTCACTATGCAAGCAGTTAGTTGTTCTCTCCTCTGCGTTCCCTTGGCACTAATAAATACCTGTGAAATAGCACTTATGATATTATAGTGGAATTATTTAGTCACAGTTGGCTGTAATCTCCTTAAGGGCAAAGAATATATTAAGTACATTTCTGTGACCATTACATCTCTAGCGTCTGGCATAGTAACTGACATTTAGTAGATGTTTAGTATAAATCAAAACAAAATCTCCACATTCATTGCTTGAATTATAACTGTAAATTGGTAACATCAGAAAAGAATAAGTAACTTTAGATGTCCAAAAAGAGCAAAACCACAGCAGCTATCCCAGACAAAGTACTTGATCCAACACAGGCTGTCTATTGTTGTGGGAAACGACGAAAAGTAGATTTGAGCGCTTTCACTGTCCTTGCCATGACTCTCATGATGCATCTTTATGAACCTATCAACTTAAAGTTTGGGGTCAATACAGTATAACAGATGAAAAGGAAGACATTTCAGGAGAAACTGTAAGGTTTTGTGGAAAACATTTGCCGAGGTTTCCTCATATCATAGGTATTTTCTATCCTATATCCTAGTATTTGGAGACTGTTAATGGCACAGGCACAGATACTTCCTAGACTGATCTTACGAACAACAGACTGAGTCTTTGGGTTACGCATTTCCTTCAGTAAGGCAGGAACAAAGAAACGGTTTCAGAGAAACTTAGGTAAAATCTCCCATCGCGACCCCCAATCTGGGTTTTTAGTTAAACATAGGCAGAATATGAGTCAGGAATTTAATGAAGCCTCAGAAAATTAGGTTGTTTCAATAAACTTAAAGCATTCTATCTAAGGAAGGTCTAATTCCCACATGTAACTGGTAATCAGGCTAGACTGACACAGTATTACAAAATCACTGACAAACTGAAGTATAATCAAAGGAGGACATCCAGGATGTTGAGGGCTCTGGGCAAAAAAATGTCAAATGAAGAACATTTGAGAAAAGCCGTGACAGGAAAAGACAAAAAGTGGAAGTGGGGTTTATGTTACCTGTTTAACTATAAAATCTTATAGGCAACCAAGTGGAAGAAAGATTTAATTTTCCATTGATACTCAAAGAGCAAACAGGAACAATGACTCAAATCATAACAAGCAACTTTGTGAGTGCCTATTATGTGCCAGGCACATCACATATATCATCTCATTTAATACTCATAGCAAATCTATGAGTTATGTACTAAGATTATCCCCATTTTCTTTTTATATATACATATAATATGTTTTAATTAATTAATTAATTTTTGGCTGCTTTGGGTCTTCGTTGCTGCACGCAGGCTTTCTCTAGTTGCAGTGAGCGGGGGCTACTCTTCGCTGCAGTGTGGGGGCTTCTCATTGCGGTGGCTTCTCTTGTCGCAGAGCATGGGCTCTAGGTGCACGGGCTTCAGTAGTTGCAGCATGTGGGCTCAGTAGTTGTGGCTCGCAGGCTCTAGAGCACAGGCTCAGTAGTTGTGGCGCACAGGCCCAGTTCCCCTGCGGCATGTGGGATCTTCCCAGACCAGGGCTTGAACCCATGTCCTCTGCACTGGCAGGTGGATTCCCAACCACTGCACCACCAGGGAAGCCCCTATCCCCATTTTCAACATGAGTAAATGAAGAATCAGAAAAGTTAAGTCACCTGCCTGCAGGCATACATCTAAGAGGTAATAGAGATAGGATTCTAGATATGTCAGAGTCAAGGACACCTTCTCCTCCTATTACATCCTGTTTTCTCTTGGATCAACGGTACTTAGAACTGTATGACAACTTTTCAAAGTAATGAACTCACCGCTGCTGAAAGTGTTAAGGTCAAATGTCTGTAGCTGACATAGGTACTCTAGAAGGGGCTCTTGGAATGGATGGGGGTTATATTGGGGTAAAGCATTTAAATGTATGCTCTGGAAAACCATAAGAATTCTACGAATCCTCATGGAGGCCGCCATGCTCTAAGCTAAGTGAGAGAAGGACTCTGAAACGTCCATACCCTCCCTTCTCTCAATCAGAGCCATTACACTTTCATCTGAAGCCTAGCATTACTGAGTAATGACTATACACTAGGCACTGTTTTTAAAACTTTACATGTATTAATCCCTTTAATCTTTACAACTACGCTTTAAGATAGGTACCATTATTTTCCCCATTTTACAGATGGTAAAAAAAAAAAAACCATAAAAACAAACAAACCAAAAACTGAAGTCATGGAGAAGTGAAGGTACTTAACAAGTTGAGTATGTGGTAGAGCTAGGATTCGAGCCCAGGCTGGCTGGTATGAGAGTCTTCACTCCTTACAAAATATGCCAATCAGTCTCCCAATTTCATTATAAATATTACATTTCCTTGAAAGAATTTATATGAACAAAAAGTGATATAAATTAAAAATCTGTTGAAAATTACTATAATTACATCCTCTGGAGTTGTCCTTAGAATTCTAAAAGTCTGTGATTTCAAATTTCATTGGTTCAATAACACTCCTCTAGGATGGGCTAAGAACACCCTGTGACTTTTTGTACCCAGCTAAGACCTTGGCCACAATCTTTGACTGCAGACTTGAATGGTGCCCTTGGCTTTGCTAAGCCATGACTTTCTGGGTTTGACCCTGGTTGTACCTGCACACTTGCAAGTTACCACAGCCTGACTTGGTCTCCTCGTTCCAGAATTTACTCCCTGGCAGTTGTCTTCTTTACCTAAGTTCTGAGCCATTTGAGGAAAGAAGGCCGACCACTGAAAACCAAAGACATCTTTGTGACTAAAAAGTTTAAGTGGGAAGATATAACTTCGGGTGAAAGCCAGCCAAAATGAGCTTGAAAAATCTTTCCCCTGCTCCAGTCTAAAACTTGTAACAATCTACTTGAGGGGACATTTGAGTTTATTATATACATAATTGTATGTATAGGTTGCTGCCTCCTACTGGTCTTGGAGAAGAACACATCTCCCACCCTCAAAATTTTGTGATGTTCATCAGCTCATTATTCTGTTGCAAAGTGGAATATAACATAAAAAAAACGAACCGGGCTTCCCTGGTGGCACAGTGGTTGAGAGTCCACCTGCCGATGCAGGGGACACGGGTTCGTGCCCCGGTCCGGGAAGATCCCACATGCTGCGGAGCGGCTGGGCCCGTGAGCCATGGCCGCTGAGCCTGTGCATCCAGAGCCTGTGCTCCGCAA
>NW_006789795.1:322928-326820 GCF_000442215.2 Lipotes vexillifer
CACTGAGCCTGCGCGTCCGGAGCCTGTGCTCCGCAAATGGGAGAGGCCACAACAGTGAGAGGCGCCCCGCACGCACGAAAAAAAAAAAAAAAAAAAAAGGACAAACAGATTTTTTACAGCATACTGTGGCACCTTCAGGGTCTCAATTTTGCTAGAACATGAATTACCCAACCTCGGGAGTCCACTGAAGCAACAAAGCACCTAAAATTGTATTTCCTCGCTCAGAGAGCCATGTTAAGTGACTGACATAAAAAGAAAAGCAAGAGTAAGTAAAATTTGATTAGCATTGCTTCTTCTTTCCAGAGGCTATAGAGATTTGGGGAAATGCAGGTAACTAAGTGTGCCTAATACTTAAATTATTAACTATATTATCAAAGCTGATGTTTCAATTTACACTAAGCGTCACCCGTTAGACTCATTTGTTTGTACCTGTAGATTTATGAAAAGGTATGCATCTTAAGGACAGAGAATATGCCATGTCTTTCAAACTCGAGATACTAGGACAACTTCTAGTCACACATACGTAATAAGATCTTAAAGAGAATGAATAAAAAACATTGCTAACAGTGGTAGCATTTGTTATAATGTTCCAACCAATGAACTACTCAGTGACAGACTAGTCATTTCCTCTCAACCATACTGAAACAAACAATAATTTATTTCAAACTGGTTAAGCTCAGTCTTCAGTCATATCCTCTATGTCCTCCCTTCAAATGTTGAACTTATCACTGGTATTACTATGCATACTGATTCTTTAACCTCCTGCAATTTTACACTTATAAAATAAAACAAGAAGGTCCAAGAAAGAAAAACACAGACTTGCCAGTTTAAACAAGCAGCCAAATGAAAAACACCTAACTCTGGGGAGCATAGGATAATTACTGCCTAAGATCAGAGATTCTTGATAAATTGACTTTTTGAATGCGCAGCAGCATAAACTGAATGAACATTGCCTTGAAAATTGAAGACTAAAATTGGACTAAAAGCTTTTCCTAGGAGCTTACACACAGAGAAGATGCAATCATCAAGAAGCAGTAAATAGGGGCTTCCCTGGTGGCGCAGTGGTTGGGGGGCCGCCTGCCGACGCAGGGGGGGCCGGGTCGGGAAGTCATGGGTGACCCTGGCAGATCACTTTCAGTGAAATGGTAGTCATGAATGTTCTTAGTAGGTGAACAGTACCCAAAAAAGCAGAAAAAAAAAAAAAAAAAAAAAAAAAAAAGAAGCAGTAAATAGCTGTCTCTCATACTTTCAGGGACTTCAATAACTTTCCTCCAATAGCCGCAATACCATCAGGGGTATCTTTACTCGTGAATACAAAGTTTGTTTAAACAGAATATAAGATCATCATTAAAAATGAAACGAAAATGTTGAAACTATACAGTAAACTGAAGAGACAAATTATTATGTAACAATTGAGAAATTATTATTTGTACTTGACTAAATAGTGTATGGGGGTATACAATTTATCCCAGTAAATTTAGATTTTTCAAGAAACACAGTATAATATTCAGAAAAAAAGTTTACTTATGTTAATGCAAGAAAGATTATTTTTTTAATTTATTTATTTTTGGCTGTCTTGGGTCTTCGTTGCTGCATGCGGGCTTTCTCTAGTTGCAGCGAGCGGGGGCTACTCTTTGCGGTGGCTTCTCTTGTTGCGGAGCATGGGCTCTAGGCACACGGGCTTCAGTAGTTGTGGCACACAGGCTCAGTTGTTGTGGCTCGTGGGCTCTAGAGTGCAGTCTCAGTAGTTGTGGCACATGGGCTTAGTTGCTCTGTGGAATGTGGGATCTTCCCAGACCAGGGCTCGAACCCGTGTCCCCTGTATTGGCAGGAGGATTCTTAACTGCTGCACCACCAGGGAAACCCGAGAAAGATTTTAAACACATGGAAGAATTTCTTCTATCAGACTTTCGAAAATCTCAAGGCAAAAATAGCTTTTAAAAATCAAGTCCAAGGGGCAATTAGACAAGACAGATCAAGAGCATCAAATGTATTCATACTCTTAACCAAGTTGTACAGAAAACACTTCCTATGAATTAATTCTAATCATATAAATCTGTAAACAATGGTTTATGTAAAATACTGTTCAAAGACATGGAGGACACAATTCCTAGAGGAACAGGAAAGATTTTGTGTATATTTGAAGTTTTACATTAAATTTATAAGGAAGCAACTTCCCTGATGGCCCAGTGGTTAAGAATCCGCCTTCAATGCAGGGGATGCGGGTTCAATCCCTGGTCAGGGAACTAAGATCCCACATGCCACATGGCAACTAAGCCCACACGCCTCAACTACTGAGCTTGCGCAATCTACAGCCCACGTGCCACAACTACAGAGCCCATGCGCCACAACTACTGAGCCCATGTGCCACAACTAGAGAGAAGCCTGTGTGCCGCAACTAGAGAAGCCCGCACACTGCAATGAAGAGCCCACCCACTGCAACGAAAGATCCCGCATGCTGCAATTAAGATCCTGTGTGCCATAACTAAGACCCGATGCAGACAAATAAATAAATATTTTTTAAAAGTTTATAAGGAAAATAACCAGTAAGATCTGAGTCACAGTGGTTTAGGTGAACCCATTAGTACCCATGGGCTATTGAGGCCTAGGAAACCTTGGAACTGCAAAGAGAATACTATGAAAACTTAAATTCCCATATTTTACAAGGATATTTAAGGATATGGGAAAGTTTTCATAGTATATTTTTATGCAACAAGAAAGATAAGTATCAACATGTTAATAATGATCACCTCTGAACAGTAAGAATATGTGTGTGTGTGTGTGTGTGTGTGTGTGTGTGTGTGTGTGTGTGTGTATGTATCTCCAGCATTTCAGTACTCAAAATTAACCAAAGGCTTGCAGGAATCTGGGAAGTTTTTAATCAAGAAAAATGACTGAATTAGCAGCTAGAACAGCAAGATTTGTAGTGTTTTAAATTGCCTTATTCCTATAACCCCCTCCCAATCTCATGGTAGCATTGAAAGCAGGCACAATCATGGTGAAAAGCAGCAGTCTGGTAACAACTAGAGCAACTAGAAAGGCTAGATTCTCCTTCAAAGATAAATTCTGCTGATTCACTGTTATAAAGCAGAAACTAACACACCATTGTAAAGCAATTATACTCCAATAAAGATGTTAAGGGAGGTAGACAAAAAAAGATGAATTCTCGGATAACTGTCATTATCTGATTTGGAGGGTGATTCCCTAGAAGACACCACTCACAAGTCAGCCTTTATTTGACCAGATTTGGAGCTTGCCCAGTGTGAACAGCCTTTTTCCTGGGGGAGTTTAATAGAGTAAATCATCAGAGGCAATTCTTGAATATCTCAGCTGTCTGAGTAGTAAATAAGAGATGGAGCAAACACTAGGCTAATCCAAAACTTAAAAGGAAAAGTTGGAGAATGAGATGTGCATAGGGGTTTTTTAAAGCTCATACATATTCCTGGGCACCTAGAAAGCTGCACACATGCCTAGGGCTGTGCATATGTGTAAGGCTATGTACATTTCCAAGAAAGACTTAAGAAGGTTGTAAGCTTTCACTTCTGACCTTGAGACTCTCCGCAATCAGGAAGTGAAGGCTAAGGCAGAGTTATAAATTGCCTGGCTAACAGTTAAGAGTATGTTCCCACTTACACAGAGATGCTTGGCAAATACCGGGAGACTTCCTGGTTCTGGGCTTTTAGGGAAATCTCAGTCCAGTTATCAGCTAAGCACTAAGCAAACTGTGTAGAGACTTCAGTGGCCACAGACAACAAACAATAAATACTTTACAGCATTAGTTTAGAAAAGACTCTAAATGAAAGTATTCCTCAAAGTAATATGAGGATCAATTCAGGTTTCCCTCTTCATAATATATCTTTCTTTTTTTTTTTTTTTTTTTTTTTTTTTTTTT
>NW_006789795.1:327259-335284 GCF_000442215.2 Lipotes vexillifer
CGGCAGGCGGACTCTCAAGCACTGCGCCACCAGGGAAGCCCCATAATATATCTTTCTTGAATCATGAAAGAAATCAGTTTAACTTCTTGATGTCTATGTGAAGTAGGGGTGCTAGGGTTGAAAGAAGAATGTATAATTTCTTCCCCCAAGCACTGATCCCAGTGGCTAAATTGTGCATGAACAGAAATGATAGCTAATTCTCCCAGCAACACACACCCAGAACAATTTGCACTCGATATATCATCCTGTACACGCTTGCATAAATTATCTTTATTCACAGCATAACAATTATAAGCACACATAGTTTATAATGAAAAAAACATGTATATAGTATTACTATAAATTTATCTGTGATATTTATCTGTGTAATTTCATTTGAGATATCTAAAATAAAATATTGGCAAATGCCATTCACTCTTTTTTATTTTTATTTTTTTGGCTGTGTTGGGTCTTTGTTGCTGTGCATGGGCTTTCTCTAGTTGCAGCACATGGGCTTCTCATTGAGGTGGCTTCTCTTTCTGTAGAGCATGGGCTCTACGCATGCGGGCTTCACTATTTGCAGCATGTGGGCTCAGTAGTTGCGGCACGCGGGCTCAGTAGTTGTGGCTTGTGGGCTCTAGAGCGCAGGCTCAGTAGTTGTGGTGCATGGGCTTAGTTGCTCTGTGGCATGTGGGATCTTCCTGGACCATGGATCGAACCCGTTTCTGCTGCATTGGCAGGCAGATCCTTAACCACTGTGCCACCAGGGAAGTCCCACTCTTTTTTAAGTGTTAGTTTTTTCACCCATTTCTAAGATTCTATTTAAAAGGACCATGGCTTGAACTTCATTTTTAATTTTGCTTCTCCCATAGCACTTAGTACATTACTAATGTATAACATTAAATAAAAATTAGTTGGTAATTAATTATATAATCTTACTCAAAGATCAGAATTACAATCACAGTAGAATAAGTCAAGACAGGTTTATTTTATGGATATAACAGATAATCTTATAGATATCCAAGGACTGAACCCAAGATACTATTTGGCCAGGTGGGACAGAACCTAGAAAGTCAGAAGCTGAAACTACTTTTCCTATCTCTCGTGGGTCATAAGTTCTCCAGTCTCTATCTGTGTATATACTTAACTCTCCTATTCTTCTTAGCAGGTTTACTTTTTCTCTGTATTCATGGATCTTTGATCCTCTATAATTCCAGTCTCAATTTGGCTTAGACTTGTTCTGGAGTTACCTCTGGCCAAAATTTCACATGGTCATTTCCTTTAAGAACGCTTTGCTTAACTGCCCTATTCTCTCAGTGCCTCAACTCCAGTGCCAAGGGAAAGTACTCATTATCTGATAGGTCCACTTTGGGCCAGGTGTCTATCTCTAATCCAACCAGCTAATGGTCATTTAAAGGTAGATCAAGTACTTGCAGAAAGGTTTTGTTTAATATATTAATAGATTTGTTATATCTAAAATATTATATACACACAAATCCTGGCCAAGTCAGGTAAATGTCACAGAATCATTGCATTTTAGCATCAAAAGATATCTTCCTAATTTTTTAAATTAGAAAAACAAAGACTAGTGATGTTATATGACTTGCTGAAGTTCATGTAATTGTCAATGGGCACAGCTATGACTAGAACCCAGGTTACCTGACTCTTGATCAAGTATTTTTTCTAATGTAGCTCACTGTAGCAAAATAAACTTGAATGGCTGTCTGAATTAATAAAATATTTTGAGAGAAAGGCAGCACCATTATTTCAAATAAACACAATATATTAATAAGCCTATATGAGTACCATATAGCCAGTTCCTAGGGAACCCACTTCAATGTACAGATAAAAATTTTATCATGAAAAGTACACCAAATTTGATTGCAAATAAGTACTTCAAATTTTTTTTAGAGAAACATTTTAGTAATCAGTACAAATAGCTCCTTTCTAATCTTTTTTACTATATTCATTTGCCTAGAAAACACTTTTATTTCCCCAATTATAAAGAGAAGGTAACACAATCTCTGCACAATCTCTGTATAAAGGGTTGCACATGCTAGGATCCAAGTTAATGAATTTTAACTGTTTATCTGATAAGATATTGTGGCACAATGCAGTTCTGAAAATGTGAAAAGCAAATGGATTGATATGCTGCAAACACAGGCTGTTAGCTGTGTAGAAGCAATAAAATAATAATGTACCAGGGAGCAACATGCAGTTAAAGTAAGCATAAAACAGATGTGCAATAAGTAGGCATCAATGGCATTAAGACTATAATATTGATATATTTACATTTCCAATAAATTATGCTCACAAATACCCAGTTGTTTTGTATGTGACCAGCATGCTTTGCAAATAGAAAATAGGACTTTCTTTTGTTTTGGTATCTTCTTTCCTTCTGCAGCGATCATGCTAATAGTGTCAGGAATCTTCCTAATAACATAGCTTGACTGTAAAGTTTATTTCCAGACAATTGACTATTTTATTCATACCAAGATTCTGACCTGTGACCTAACAATATAACCACAATGAAATGACAAGGAATTTCTCATAAAGCCTATTGCCGTTTCCCTTGCTTCATCATTGGAAGCAATGTTTGAGGAATAGAACTCAAAGTCAGCTTAATGAGGAGCCTATAGGAGTCTTTTTCTTCTATAATCAATCATCTCACACCACAGTAGGTCAAGTAGCTCTTTTGTCATCAAGAATAAAATGACAGAAAGCAAGATGCTCCCCCATCCACCACCCCATGGCACCATAAGATGACCCCATCTTGAATTTATTAACATTATGAAAATATTGTTTATGAATGAGGATTACTGTGTATGAAAATTATAAAATGGGGTATTCTTGAAGTAAGGACATAGGCATTTGTTAACATCTAACATGAGAAGAAAGGACATTAGATTTATCAATGTTATGAAACTGAAACATAAGTTGGAGGGTGGTTGGAGATAGTATCCAGAGGAAAGTTATCTGAACTGTAAAACAGAGCTAGCATCTATAAAGGCTGGACACCCAGACATCACAGGACGTGGATAGGGAATATACGATCCTCCTTTATATTACAGATTCCCAACTGAGAGAAAGAGTGGAAGTATCAATAACCTATTTCATTGCTTTATACATAATAATGCGTTTGAACAAGCTATTCCAAAATGAGAGAGTTCCATGGACTACCATTCTACAAGAACTATACCTAGTTTTTACTTTTCTGCCAATAGTGCCAAGACTTGTCCAGAAATGTTCTGCACAGGACACCACCAGTGCCAAGCAAGCCAGCAACAATAATTAATTTATCTCTCTCTGGACCTCCCCATCTCTATTTTTACTCTCCTTCATGGTTCTTTTGTTTTGTTTTGTTTTGTTTTGTTTTTGACATGGACCTAGGGCAGGGGAACAAAAATGCCACTTGGAGATTAGAGAAATTCAACTCAAAGTCAGTGACTACTCTTTAATCTTGGTTTTGTTCCTTACTACTCTCAGAGTAAAATAATCTATCCCAGGCTACTTAAGAAATCTTAATATTCTGATATTCTACTCCAAAGCAATAAATTTAGAGACTGTTACAGATTCTTTGATAGTAGAATAGAAACAACATAGTACTTAGAGCTGAAAGCTCACAGTCTAATATGGGGGTAAAAATTGAACAGTATTTGAAAAGCCTAAGGAATACTAACAAATGCAAACAAATACAGCTGAAAGGAAATACAAATAGAAGGGCTTGAGAGTCCAGAATACAAAGAATGGAAGATGGTGGCAGTGGGGAATAAAGAGTAGAGCAGCAAGAGTTCAGTGCTAATCAGGTGATATTCAGAGAGGAGTTGAGTCCAGATCTGGACTTGCAAGGGAGAGTTTGTCATTATTCAGAGACAGAGATGAGCAAACCTGGAGGATTTAATTTGTTTTACTTCTTACTTTTGATTGAATTAACCAGGTTATTCAGGATATATATATAAGCTTTTTGCTAAAATTCTCCGGCCACCTGCCTCTCTTCAGTTTTTCTCTGAAGCTTTGGTCTGGGTATATCACAATTAACTGAGTCTAACAATCCCTGTGTCCCTTTCTTATTGATGAGAGCTGTTTTTCAATCTGACCCCTAAAGAATTCCAGAAGGATGGAGTCAAATGAGAGTGCCATCTTCTCGATAAGCCATTTTCCTGTACTTGACTTACAGTAATGGCCCTGCAGTAGGTCAATTCTCACTCCTTGGGCTTTTCTTTGTTTAGCCTTCCCTCCAATCCTCACCCACCCCCTTCCTTGACATACACACTGTTCTCCTAGAAACCAAGGCAGATCACTGATTTCTAACTCTTTAAAATAAATATTCTCTTCCTCTTTTAAATCACAGAGAGAGAGAGAGAGAGAAAGAGAAAGAGAAAGAGAGAGAGAACAAAGCACTAAAAAATCTGTGATATTTAGCACATTCCTGGACAAAGAAAAAAACAAAAAACCCTCTATCTAATCCTTACGTTCAGCTTTCTCAAAGGCTTTAATTAAGGATACAAAAGACAAGGCAGAATTTTTTTTCTTACTTCCTGTAAGAACCTGAGCTTTGATCTTCCTCTGACAGGCCAGCCCTGAAGGCATTAACTCGACAAATGTCAAAAAAGAGACTAGGGTCAGAAATAAAACACCTACTGGGACTCATCTCTCCTTTCTGTGTAAGCTTTGTGCTTCACAGAGATATTACTCAGCTCAGCTACAGAGAAAGTTTTCGTTGCAAACTGACCTAAGCCAATTTGATCATGCACAGCTCTTAGGTTCTTTTTTGTAGATAAGGGCTGTCACTACAGAAGTTTGAGATGAGTGAGGTTTAGCTACTTTCCCCAAGCCTCACTTCCAAGTTATAATGAAAGCAAATATAAGACCAAATTCTGCCACACATACATTAATCAAAAGCTCCTTAGCAAGCAGGCAGAAACTGTTTATAAATCTGTTCTGTAAGCTCTATAAAGACTTAGCTCTCTGTCATTTTAGGTGTTCCTACCACTACGTTGCATGAAAGAGAACTCAAGGCAGGTACAACACTATTCTAGAGGCATAATTTTTTGTCTATAGTTGATAGCAGGCAACTAAAAATTCTCTAGAACCTAGACAGCGGCTGCTCAAACTGTTTCAGACCAACTTTACACTAATGCCTCACTGGATTCTAAAACGCTTTCATCGAATATAGAGAGAAACTCTAAAATACTTAAGCCAATACCCATAAGTGTATCTTGAATAGCTTTCATTTCTCCAGCAAGAGCCCATTTCTAACAATCCATCATACTAATTAACAAGTAATGAATTTCACCAACAAAAGCCTACTTTGGACTTTCTGGATGATAATTAGCAAAAGCCTCAGGTGTTGATAGAAGTAGAATAACAGAAGCACGTGGAAAAATCTGGCTCTGGAGTCTAGACTTTCTGAGAGAAGCTAGTTGACAACCTATGGAATGTGGATTGGCCCTGTCCTAATCTGATCATTGTGGAGTTTTAATTTGAACAACCAGCGGCCCACCCCCCCAAATTGATGTTTAAGCTGAGTAATATATACGTAACATCATACTATCTATGTTGAGGTATTTTAATATGAGTTATAAAAGTCATGGCATTTAGCTGTCACAGGAATAGCAGACTAGGCTAAAAAGTGGCATGTTACCCCTTTGATAAAGGAAAAGAAATCCTTGATTGCTTAGAGGATGATCTGAGGATTCAACAGGAGTGGGGTTTGGGCTAGTGAACCTTGGAATCCGTTCAACCCTACAATTCAAGTGTAAAATCACTGCCCTGTAACTGCATTTAGAATTAATGTTGTCAGAAAACTTTCAGTGTCTTTGAAGGGATATGCTCACAAATATTTTCTCAGAGATAGCCCTCCAGCTCCACTTTCAGAAGGGTGAGTTTGAGTTTTCATTCTAGCGGCAGGCACAGGTATGCATTCATTGTGCAAAAGATTTTGGGTTCTGGCTGTTGTTGCTGTTTTGTCATCTTCGGCACTTGAGAGGTCTCCATGTTATCAGTGAGTTTAGAACTACAAATGCAGCCACAATTTGTTTTACTAACAATGCCCAGGATTTCGCTGGTGGCGCAGTGGTTAAGAATCCGCCTGCCAACGCAGGGGACAAGGGTTTGACCCCTGGTCAGGGAACTAAGACCCCACATGCCACAGAGTAACTAAGCCCATGTGCCACAACTACTGAGCCTGTGCTCTAGAGCCCGCAAGCCACAACAACTGAGCCTACGCGCTGCAACTACTGAACGCACGCGCCACAACCACTGAAGCCCATGCACCTAGAGCCTGTGCTCCACGACAAGAGAAGCCACCGCAATGAGAAGCCCATGCACCGCAACGAAGAGTAGCCCCACTTGCCCGTGTGCAGCAACAAAGACCCAATGCAGCCAGAAAAAAAAATTAAAACAAACAAACAAAAAACAATGCCCAAAAGCCACTGGAGACACCATATGCCTCTTCCTCAATCACCCTGCAGGTCAGTGGTAAGTGTAGTCCTTATTGTGTTCATAGAACATTATTTGCAGTGTTTCTTTCAGGGTCTAGTACATACATTATAGTGACAGCACAACTCCTTACCAGGTTCCTCCCTTTGATGTCCCTTTCCCCCCTGACCACTACCACCAGCACCAACAGAACACACTTATGTGATTTGATTTGGTACCGCACTGCAGTTAAGGCTCAAAAACCTAATCAAGGTTTCTTAGCTGAAGTTTATGGCAGACAACCTCATCTTTAAGCTAGTAATAGTAATACGCCACAAAAGTGGAAGTGTGTGACTCGACTAAACAAGTGCTTTATTGTCGTCCCTCCCTCTTTTCCATCTATCTAACCCAGAGAATCACAGACAGATAGAAAGAGAGACCCCTATGATTATTTGATCAACTCTCTACTGGCTCACTTACTGTGGGTGATAAAAGGTGTCATCTACAGAGGGCAGATGTCCAAGCAGCTCTCGAGATATGGAGGAAAGTAGAACACCACAGCAAAAGCCGTTCTTGAAGCTATTCCATCTAAGTGGTTTCCTGGAAATCTGCATCTACTCAATTAGTTACACACATAGGCAGGATCTGGACTATTTCCTAACTGTCACACTCTCTGTCCAGGGAAAGGCCCTTACCTCCCTATTTGACCCTGGAGATAACCTACCCAGCTTCTTGATACTCTGAGTCCCTGCCTTGGCATATGTTTCTTAGTATCTCTGATAAGTTCCCTTAGGAATTGTCTCAGTCCTTAATACAAATGTAGCATTTTTTTTGCTAACATCTTTTATTAGCAAATTAGTTATCTATATATGATTTTATATATATATATATATATATACATATATATATTACATATATATAATAAAAATAACTTCCTAATTTGTAGTCCTCTTATACAGCAATACATACCTACTAAGAGTATTTTTACATCATTCTTAAATGAAGGTGGAGTCTTTTTTTTTTTTTTTTTTTTTTTTTTTTTTTTTTTTTGAGATTCCTGTCCTTTGTTACCTAATGTCTAACGTCTTAAAAACTATTTCATGTGTTTTGTCCATTTATAGGGGTTGTTTTTTTTTTTTTTTTTTTTTTTTTTTTTTTTTTTTTGCGGTACGCAGGCCTCTCACTGTTGTGTGGCCTCTCCCGTTGCCGAGCACAGGCTCCGGACGCGCAGGCTCCACGGCCATGGCTCATGGGTCTAGCCGCTCCGTGGCATGTGGGATCTTCCAGGACCGGGGCACATACCTGTGTCCCCTGCATTGGCAGGCAGATTCTCAACCACTGCGCCACCAGGGAAGCCCAAGGTAGAGTCTTTTTAATGTTAAACATGATAAAGAATGAAGTCTTCAATGAATAAGGTTGTCCCTCAAATCTCTTTCTAATTAATAAAGTATGTCCCAGAGTCAGTAATTATTTTAAAAGTCTTTAAAATAATTACTGACTCTGGGACATACTTTATTATTATGGAAGAAAATAAAATTTAAGATACTTTCGCTTGCCCTACTGTTAGGGCAAGTTAACACTCACTGTTCTATTCACCTCAGGTATTTTTCACTTATTTCTTTCCCT
>NW_006789795.1:335294-360392 GCF_000442215.2 Lipotes vexillifer
CCTATCATTCCTTTCGTCCTATCTTCCCCTGGAATGAGAGTGTCAGACTGCCAGTTCTTCATTATAATTATGATCTTATGAGAAAAAAGGTAGCAGAAAACTGGGGCTACAGTAATTCCTCGGAAAATTCCCCAAAATTCAGGACTTGTTTTGCTTTTGAGGCATATTTTGAAAGGAATGAAAATTCTAAATCAGTAACTCCTTTTATAATCACTTGTAACCTTCATTAAAAAAAAACTGTCATGTAGGATTTATTATCTCCATTAGATACATGGGTAGACTAAGGACTCAAAGAGGTTATGTAATATAGGTCTGTCTCATTTTAAAACCAGTTGTGTTCTTTCTGCTATACTGCTTCTAACCCCCTTTCATCGCACTCCGTGCTTCCCTTTTTTCATAAGACAAGCTGCCAGAAGCTCAGCTTACTGCCTCTGAGCTCCCATAGCAATGCCTTACGCATCTTCTACAAGAGAAGTCACCACTCTGTATTTCATTATGTTTTTCTTACCTCACAATGTCCGCAATTATACTGTGAACTCCTCAAGACCAGCAACCATGAGTCATCTCTTTGTATCTAGATTTCACATAGTTGCCAGCACATACCACGAGGTACTTAATAAATGCTTTTTCGAATTAATGAATAAGTACTAGGGAAATTCAAGAGAAAGAAATTCTTAGAGAACTAGAAATCAATTTGCTTAGCCATTAATGGCTGCATAACTCAACAATTTTTATTTAAATAAATGAGGACTTCCAAATATAGTTGGCCAAAGGTAATGTCCAACAGAAAAATAAATCATCTTGCCAATGTCTATTTTGTGGGTAAAAGGAGAAAATCATGAAAATAACCACAGTAATCAGTACTATTTAACAGTGTTATGGAAGGAAAGCTCCTTTTCCTTTGTTTGAATTTTATTTTATTTTTTTATACAGCAGGTTCTTATTATTATCTATTTTATACATATTAGTGTATACATGTCAATCCCAATCTCCCAATTCATCCCACCACCACCACCACTACTCCTCCTTTCTCCCCTTGCTGTCCATACGTGTGTCCTCTATATCTGTGTCTCTATTTCTGCCTTGCAAACTGGTTCATCTATAACATTTTTCTAGATTCCACATGTATGCGTTATTATACGATATTTGTTTTCCTCTTTCTGACTGACTTCACTCTGTATGACAGACTCTAGGTCATTTGTAGAGATACGGAAGGAAAGCTCTTAAGAAGACTTTCTCCTGAACTTCTCAGCTTCCTGACTGCTTCATGGAATTGCGCCGAGCTAGGTCAGTCTTATATGTAGGTAAATTAGGCAATGTCTAGATGGCATGATTTGAAGAATGCCAGTAAAGACATCCCTGATTAAAAACCTCTCACCATCTGACTTCTCCTAGTACTTGAAATCTGAAATGTTCACAGTAATCATTACCTTGAGTTAAGACTCTGAAAGCCCCAGCTCAAATGCACACGTGCTATGTAGGAAAGTAAACACACAAAGCCTGGTCAGGCATTGACATTTGGACCACCTTTAGTTTCTCAGGAAGCTATCACTCAGTAAATCAGAGGCAAGACCCAGGTGAACAGGGCTCTGATGAATATAGTGGAGTTGGACTGAGGATAAGTGAAGGGAAAGGCAGATTCTACAGTGGTGACATCAGTGTGAACTCTGAGTATCATTAGAGCGGGGTGGGTCAAAGGAGAGAAAGGGAAACAAAAAGAAGAAATAGGGGTTCATCTAACTTGGCAACTTAAACATTTTACCAAGAAGCAGTCTTGTGTCTAAGAACACAATATGTGTTACCCAGTGGAGGATAATTAAGTCTGTATAATGCATGAAGCTTGGTCCTTTTTAACATTTGCAATAAAAGCTTCCTGATGGTTAAGATAGTAGAGAGTATGCAGAAAGCCTGGAAAAAACTGGAACTGCTGTTCTCTTCCTTTTTCAATGTGAACAGACTACTAATTAAGGTGTCCATGCTAATTACAGACTCAATTCTCTGTGAATGTTATTTCTTTAGAGTGACCATAAGATGTGAAATAAGCTTTGGTATAGAATTTATGTTTAAAATCTCCATGCATCTTCCTAATGTGTCAGCTGACATTTGTTATTACTTGTCTGTAGACCGGCTTTGAATATCTTATGAAATATTTATGACAGCAAGGGATGTGGGAATCATATGAACAAAGCATACACAAGCAACTAAAGATTAGTGATAATAACTGACAGGGCAAAATCAGTAATCAGCCTTCATTTTCCATTTGTTCATTTTTAAGTGTGCTTGATTCATGTCTTTCACTCCCCGGTTACACTCTGTTTAATGGCATTTGCTTACTATTCATGCAATGGCAAGTTCAAATAAACTCTGGAGTTTATTAGAAATTTTGTAAATTAACTATCTTGAACCAGAGAAGCCTATGCAATTTGGTCCCAAGAAATAATTTGGTGTTTCCCTTTTGTGATTGACAGCAGATGTCAAAATGTGGGAGAAATGAATCTCAGGCTGGAAACTGGCACACAGGCCTGAAGAGAGGTAAAATGCAATATGGAATATAATTAAGATTCCAGAAGCAGGATATGGGCATTCTGCCTTGAAAACACTAAATGTAATGCGCACCCCAAGGCACCAGCAGGGCTAAGCACTATTTCAAACCTCCAAAATCACCTTGATAGTGATATAAGATTACATGCCAGCATGTGGCAAAACGGAGTTAACCCTAGTTCCTCAGATGCTAGGATCTGTGCATCTGGGCTTTTTAAAAAAAATTATTATGCTATGGCTGTTAGGTCATATGATGACTACTTTCACCAAGGTGATGATAGAAGATCCTAGGTCAAAATGGTAAAGCCTTCCTTTGTGCCCCTTTTTCATGCCTTAAAGCCTTCTACGATAGCACCTACAATACTTTCTTGGTCTGCTGGCTCTAAGTTTGTGTCATCTGTAAGTAAAAGAAACTGAACTCACTTGCTTAAAAAAACAGGGGCTTTTTTTTTTTCATGAAACAAAAGGTCTGAGGGTATGCTGTTACAAGTACAAGTGACTGACACTAGCTCAATAGTTCGGTGATGTCAAGGACACTGTTCCTGAAATTTTATTGGTGTTTCTCTCAGGACCACAAGATGGTTGCTTTATTGATCAAGGTTCTCTAGAGGCAAACCCACTTGCCGGTTCTCCAGACAATCCAGAGTCATAATAAGGGCATGGGGAACTAAAAGCAGTTGGAGAAAACTGTTATACAGGGCAATTCAAGGGTCCTGGAGCCAAACCTCATCTTTCTGCAATTTTACAAAGATTCAGGTTTGCTACTAAAGTACTAATGGAATTAGAAATCTAAAGCTAGTGTTAAGTACCTGGATTTGCCTTTCAGGGGTACATTAAAAAGTAGAGTCTAGAAAAGATTTCATGTTGCCCTGGAGAGGCATTAGAAAGGTGGAAGAAGCAGAGCTATTTACTTGCTGAATTTTGAGTGATAAAAATCACATACTTTTTTTTTTTTAATTTTTAAGATAAGAACACTTAACAGAAAATCTACCCTCTTAGCAAATTGTTTACATACAGTATTATTACCTGCAGGCTCTCTGCTGTACAGGAGAGCTCTAGGACATATTCATCTTGTACAACTGAAACTTTGTGCCCTTTCACTAATACCTCCTTGTTTTCCCCTCCTCCAACCCCTCCCATGCTACTCATGCTTCCATCAGTTTGACTTTTTTTTTTTAACATCTTTATTGGAGTATAATTGCTGTACAATGGTGTGCTAGTTTCTGCTGTAGAAGAAAGTGAATCAGCCATATATACACATATATCCCCATATCTCCTTCCTCTTGCGTCTCCCTCCCACCCTCCCTATCCCACCCCTTTAGGTAGACACAAAGTACCCAGCTGATCTCCCTGTGCTATGCAGCGGCTTCCCACTTGCTATCTATTTTATATTTGGTAGTGTATGTATGTCCACACCACTCTCTCACTTCGTCCCAGCTTACCCTTCCCCCTCCCCGTGTCCTGAAGTCCATGCTCTACATCTGCGTCTTTATTCCTGTCCTGCCCCTAGGTTCTTCAGAACCATTTTTTTTTTTTTTAGATTCCATATATATATGTTAGCATATGGTATTTGTCTTTCTCTTTCTGACTTATTTCACTCTGTATGACAGTCTCTAGGTCCATCCACCTCACTACAAATAACTCAATTTTGTTTCTTTTTATGGCTGAGTAATATTCCATTGATATATGTGCCACATCTTCTATATCCATTCATCTGTCAATGGACACTTAGGTTGCTTCCATAAATCACATACTTTTGACAGACAAATGGCCAAAAGTTTCTCTCAAATCTCAACAGCAACTCTCGTTGATTCTGAGAAAGTGTACTTTCTGCCTTTAAATACACAGGTAAGGCAAGAAAGCTGAATTTCACAAATTTCCACTAGGCTCGTTTAGAAATAAGGACTTGTCAAATGTACTTCACCGCATCAGGCGTGGTATTAACTAAAAAACAGTTAAACAGAGCAGAGAGCAGCAGGTGAATGTAGGGATGGGATCTTAAAAATTAACATCCACATCTACACACACAAACACACACATACACACACACACAATCATATTCAGGAGATGCCTTGTCACCAGTGGATTATAAAGTCATACAGTGCAAGTATACACAGGATGATTTCTAGATTTAATAATTAAGATCTAGCAAAACAGGGAACTTCATTAATCAGAACTGCTAATATACCCTGTCTTTATGTTGAGGAAAACAAATAAGATAGAATGATTGGAATCAAACCAATCACTGACACCTTCTATATGTTTTTGTATATTAACAGGATATACTGAGTATGCTGCTAGGTGCTGAGGATTCAGACATGAAAGACAGGGTCTGCCTTCAGGCAGCTCACCGCCTAGTGGACTGGGGATCTCCCTCTTTTCATTTCCTTCATCAACTCTGACAAATGTGTCTGTAGCCCCTAGATGCTTCTTGTCATTGAAACAGGTTTGAAAGTATAGGACATAGTCTGATAGTCTTGTCATTCTCTTTTACAAGGCACTTATTGTCCCCAGAATTGTCAGCTAGCTCAAACTTCTACACCTGAGTATAACTTTTATTGTTTAAAACAATAGAGCTCTTGATTGAAGAAAGCCATAGCTTTGGTTATTTTTATCTATGACAGAGCAAGTTATCCCCTAGTTAAAAAATTTTTAGACTCTGTAATGGCCTATATGGGAAAAGAATCTAAAAAGAGTGGATATATGTATATGTATAACTGATTCACTTTGGTGTATAACAGAACATTGTAAATCAACTATACTCCAATAAAAATGTTTTAAAAATTTTAGAGACCTTATCTAATTGTCCCCCATTATTTACAAAATAAAGTCCAATCTCCTTAGTATGTCATTAAACACCTTCCACAGTGGTTTTTTTTGGTACGAGGGCCTCTCACTGTTGTGGCCTCTCCCGTTGTGGAGACACGCAGGCTCAGCGGCCATGGCTCACGGGTCCAGCCGCTCCGCGGCATGTGGGATCTTCCCGGACCGGAGCACGAACCCATATCTCCTGCATCGGCAGGCGGACTCTCAACCACTGCGCCACCAGGAAAGCCCTCCACAATGTATTTTTACTCTTACTTTACTAATTATTCTCTCAAGGACCTTATGCTCCAACCAAACTGAATAAATGCAAAACCCTGTGATAATATGCCCTGTAATAAAGCAAGCGTGGGTCTAACTTGATTGACCACTGGTTCCCATCTTCTGTGAAAGCCCAGTTGCAAATGCAGTGAGGTTAAAGTTTTTACCTTGGGCCAGGGAGCTAAGTGGCAAGATGTGAAAGAGACCATGAGCCTGGTTGGAGAATAAGTAATCAATCCAATTTGGGGAAGCAGAGAGACTCAGGTCATTTTCCACGTCACTAGCTTTATCCAATCTCCCTGGATCTGTCCAGTGAAATGTGTGCCAAGTATTGGGATATTCTTATCATGACTACTCCTGTCCTGGAAGAACTTTGACAGTCACCAATCAGGTGTTGCCAAACTGTAGCCAGGACCTAGACAAATCTGAATAGTTCAACCGGGTCCCTGGCAGGTTAGCTGAATAGGCCAGTCCTGGTCCTTCTATTAATCTGTCAAAAATGTAACCCCAGAATTTATAAAATTAAGGTTTTTGGGGACACCACTCATTGTGCATTACAAATTTTACTGTAATTTCCTTTCCATGAACAAACGCACCCAGAATTTTCTCACATCACTGCCTTTACTCAGACTATCTCCTACTTATAATGCCCTTGTTAGAATTCTTTTAGGCCAGTCTCAAATGTCTTTCTTTTTTAGGAAAAGGCCAGATATTAAATCTCAGGCTTTGTGGGCCATATGGTCTCTGTCATAACTACTCAACTCTGCTGTCATAGCATGAAAGTTACCACAGGCAATCCCTAAATGAATGAGCATGGCTGTGTTCCAATAAAAGCTTATTTACCAAAAGAAAAAAGCAGTGGGCCATATTTGGCCCCCAGTACCACAGTTTGTGCACCCTTAGTCTTAGCTGTTTCCTTCCCTAATGCTCTAGCCAGAATTAATATGTCTCCTTTGGAATGCACAGAACTTTACTTAGGCCTTTCTGACAATGTTTATCACATTCTGCCTTGTAGTTTTGTTTTATTTTGTTTTTTCTGTTTTTCCTCCCCCCTGGATTGAAAATTTCTCTATCCATTTTAGGTGCTAAGTAAGCTATTAGTGAATCCAACAAAGAAACAATGAAGAATACTCTCATTTGTATTTTATAATTTGTAGTATAAATGAAAAAACTTCTCTCAACCCACTGTATTAGTGTTAGAGACAGTGGCTACTCCTAGTTTGTTGAGTTTTTGTTTTATTACTGTTATATAACTACTGATTTTTAGCTGGAAATGTGGCTGCCTGGAATGATGACTATAATTTTCAGTTTCCCTTTAAGTTAGATGTGGCTATGTGACCATGTTCCCGCTACAAGGATACAAAAGCAAATGTCATGTGCAACTTCTAAGAAGTGTCCGTGAAGGAAGTGGGCTTATCTCTCTTATCCTATTGAGTTAGACAGCCATCTTGGATCAGGTGTTATAAAACTCACATTGAGGACAGCAGAACAAAAGACAGAATGAGCCCAAGTCTTTCATAAACATGGAGCTGATATACCAACCCTGGACCTTCAGATTGATCTACAAAGAAAAGAAGTGAATTCTATTTTATTTAAGCCACTTACATTTGGAATATCCATAGCCAAACCCAGTCCTTACTGGTATGACTAATAGCTCTCTACTCCATGAAATCAAAGTTATGGCCTGATTTTGAGTCACTTTCCAGGGTCAGAGGCCTTGCTGGGCTGCTCTCATTGATTGCACAATTCTTTACAAAGACAGGACAGCAAGAACAAGGAACCCTACCACTTTGACACACTTCTTCCTCGCTTCAGTTATATCCAGCATTGACACTGCCCTGCTGATGAAAGGCCATGCTGTGCTTTCCTCTCTAGCTTTGCACCAGCACAAAGCTTGGTGTCACTCAATGCAGCCTGGCTCCAATTGAGCCATTGTTGACTTGTTATTTCCTGTTCATCTCTCACTAAACAGTTCCACCGGATAAGTATAAGGCATCTAGCTGCTATTTTTCTATACTCCTGTTCTTTGAGCACTCCTCCCCCAAGTCATAAACAATATATATATATATATATATATATATATATATATATATATGTAATATGGAAAAAGATTAGGCTACCCCTCCACACCTCCCTCTCATCTTTAACGACCACAGTCCCTGACAGCTACCTTTTTTTCAGAAGGGGTATGGTTACCTGGATGACTAAATTACCAGCTTGGTTAGCTTCTATTCTCCCTCTGCTTTCCCACTCCTCTCAACTCTCTTTCCTCCCTCTTTTCTAATGAATAGCTAATTAACTCTGAAAGGATTAAGCTAACTGCATTTTATAACCGCTTTCCTTCCCAGAATTTTCTAAGCTACTTCTTGCCTGAGATTAGGGGCCTGAACTCTCCTGTTTCTTCAGAACAACACTTAGCACGTTTTCAAACATAAGAAAACTGAAGGGTTTTAACACGGTGTTTCTTCACAGAATGTGTGAGAAAGTCACTCTCCCTCATGTATTTTTTTTGTATTTTTTTTTTCCTTCTCCTTCCCTGAGCACTTAAAACACTTAAAACACATTTGGGAGGTCCCCTAAATAGAGAAACCCAATTTTTAAAAAAATAAACTGAAGCATCTTTTCAGTATTGTGATCAACACAAGTTTCTCCATTTCATCAGTTGGATTTCGTCTTATTGGTTCTAAATTTCCACCTACATTGTTCTTGGTTTTTTTTCTTTGTCTCTTTCTTTCCGTGTTTTCAGTTATAGGAAGCAAAATATGCAGCTTCAGAGTTCCATGTTTCAAAATTCCTCTCCATTGATCTGAGTTTTTTGTAGGAAATCCAGAAAAGATTAGCAACCCAAGAAATAAACAAGGATTTTATGTGGCTAATGATACCAAGTAGACAAAGGGCTCATGAATTCAAAGGGTATGCATATGTGCACATAAAATCTAATCAAACTTTAACTATTTAAAGGAGGTGATTAATTACATATGTATTATAGCTGAAATAATCCAAAACCAGAAAACTATTTACCTGCTTTGGATTCTAACTGAATATTCAATACTGTTTACTAGAAGGGAAAGATAATCATTAACAGACTGATGTGTCTTCAACAGGTAAATGGCCACTTAAAGAAGCCAGTTTCCTTACCGGATAAGGACAATGTTTTAGAAAGTTGAAGGTTTCATTTTCAACAGTGTCTAAAAACAACAATCACTGCTTCCTACAGTATGCCCATACTAATTTGGATAAAACCAGAGAATCTAATAATCCCTAGAATGTCAGGAAATTTTATAGTATAACATGTTCAATAATGGTTATTTGGTACTATTATTATCATTAGCATTACAATTATTATTTATGGTCGTAATAGTATTTTTCTAGCTTCTGGATGAAATTGAGAACATGAATATATTTGGAAAATAAACAACAATTTGCAAAGGCCTTTCACAATTATTGCCTCATACAAAAATCCTACAACCTAACTCAGGCAAATACCTTCATCCCACTTTGAGTCTTATGTCTACTTTCTGCTTCCTGGTTGACCAGTGACTCCAGATAGGACATTTCACCCATAATTCTACCATCAGTTTATGTGATAATCTTGGCCCAGGCACAGATCTTTTTAAAAATCTCCTCAGGTGATTTTAATGTGCAGCCTGTACTGAAAATCACTAAATCCATGTCAATTTGTTGATGATTATGCAACCCAAATAACAAATGAGTACCAACACGTGCTTTTGGAAAAATGCTTCCCTCACATTCTCCAATGCGTAAGAATCACCTAGAGAGCTTGTCAAAAGACAGTTTCTGAGACTCCATTTTCAGTGATTCTAACTTAGTGAGTCAGAGTGAAGTCCCTGAAGCTGCATTTCTAACAAGCTCATAGATGGTATCAAAGAACCACACTTAGAGAACCATGGATTTGTACCAAAGGGCTGAGCCTTGTGGTATGAGATTTTAGATTTTCTAGCTAGTCAACAGTGGATATTTGGTGGAGAGGGTTAAATTAGAACCTACAGAGGTCTCTTAATTCTATGACAGGAAATATGTGGTCTGCATTTTCATCTAGATTAGGTTTAGCTGCCTCTACAGAAAACCTGAAACAACAGTAATTTAAATATACAAGGGTTAATTCTTTCACATAAAAAAGCCCAATAGGCAGTCTAAAGCTAGTATGGTGGTGGTACCATGAGGCAATCAATGACCTAGGATCCTTGTATATTTCTGCTTCACCAATCTTCATGCATTATCTCTGAATCCACTTTATGTTCTAATATGGCTGTTGGAGGTCCAGACGTTACATCCGCATTCAAAGGGGTAGGAAGTATTTTTTAAATCAAGGGGAGCAGTACTTTACCTACCTATTTGACCCTTGTTTCAGGAGCCGTCCCAGAAATTTCCCCCAATAAATTTTATGTCCGTATCACTTTTCCAAACTTTATCACATGGCTATGTCAATCCACAAAAATGTCTGAATATGTCAAGCTGTTGCATTAAACAGATGCAAAAGGAATGACTCAAACATCAATAGAAGTGTACGTTCACCACCTAACTGTCTAAGGCAGAGGTTGCTGATTTGTGGGCACCTCTCTTCCACATGGGAATTCTAGAATCCAGGCTCCTTCCACCTTGTAGCACTGTCATTCCCTAAAGCCTCATTGCTAATCTTGCATCTGGCATGTGGAAAGGGATAAAGAATGTGGATGGAGATATCATTTGATTAAAAGCCTTGACCCAGGGCTTCCCTGGTGGCACAGTGGTTGAGAATCTGCCTGCCAATGCAGGGGACACGGGTTCAAGCCCTGGTCTGGGAAGATCCCACATGCCACGGAGCAACTACGTCCATGAGCCACAACTACTGAGCCTGCGTGTCTGGAGCCTGTGCTCTGCAACAAGAGAGGCCACGATAGTGAGAGGCCCGTGCACCGCGATGAAGAGGGGCCCCTGCTCGCCGCAAGTAGAGAAAGCCCTCACACAGAAACGAAGACCCAACACAGCCAAAAATAAATTAATTAATTAAAAAAAAAAAACCTTCAATGTTTAAAAAAAAAAAGCCTTGACCCAGAACTGGCAGGCATTCTCTACTCACACTCCCTCGGCTATCACTCAGTCAACATGATCAAAGCTAATAACATGGGAAGCTGGAAGATTAGTCCAGCTGTGTGCCTAGGAACAGAAGGAAGTAGATTTTTGATGAACCATCTTTTACACACTAGGAATTATAATCTTATAGCTGAATATATGATCACACCTAATAATTTAAGAGTTTTATTGGTAAAAGAGATGGGAAGAATGGATATAGGCTAGGTCTCTACCATCTTACCTTATATATTGTTTTTATTTCCAGAATATAGAATTGCTAGTTCATCTTAAAATTGTAAGAAAAGATGTGAACCAGAAGTGAGATGACCTGGATTCTCATCTAGAGTATTTTAGTATTGAAGTGTGTGATCAGGAAAATATCACTTAAACATTGTACTTTCCTTATCTGTAAACTAGGAGTAGGTGCCTCTACTTGACCTATATCTGAGAAGTGTTGTGGTAATCCAATGAGAATATGGATGTCAAAATGTCTAAAAAGACAAAGCGAGCATATGACTACCAGAAAATCTGTTTTCCTTTTCAGACTCTTTAATATAAAGTGGAACATATCTCAGAGTCTGTAAGTCAAGATAGAATTCAGGGAAGGAGAATAAAAAACTATGAAAACTGACCCAAGCTTCGAGCCAGAAAAAAAGCCAACAAGGTAGCTTGTCATTGCAGAGCTGTGACTTAGAATAAAAGAACCAATCTGCCTCTTAATTTCACGACAACGTATTGGTTTCTGACAGTCATGGTTGTCTTTGTAGCATAAAATGGATGACCATGAACACCGGTAAAAGATGGCAAAATGCAGAGTGGCAACTAACGTGACAAAATTACCCCAAAAGGCTAAAATGCCTTAGCCTCAGGCCACAGTTGAAAGGGCACAGACATTATATTTGGGCAAGATAAGCAAGAGAACCAGTGTTCATCCCCCCCCCCCCCCAGTGCGATTACACTTCTGGAGCGACAAGGAGTTGTGTTTCTTGGCCTGATAAGGAATCAGTATCCTAGGGAGAGCAATTTACACCTCTTTGGGGGAAGGTAAGAGGCAGTATCTTTACTACAGTGAAACAAATGACAGGGAGAGGAGGGAAAGAAATGAGGTTGCCTAACTTGAAAAGTCGACCCATGCCTCTCAGAGTAAATTACTTACAGAGTTTTGATGGTGTCCACTGCCCAGAGTGCCAGCTGTATATTGAGGAGATAGATGGAGAAGTATTTGGCATAAGGAGAATTAGCTAAGGGAGCTGTGGAAAGGGTCATATTGAGCTTCCATCCCTTGGTCCAGCAGGCTCACCACCCACCTCCCCAAAGCCAAGATCCAGTTTATCTTCTTGGTCTCTGCAGGCAAAATATATCTTCTCAGGAGCAGAGAAAGATTCTCTTATACAAGACCTATGTTTTATGCTTCTTTTCCATACCCACTCCCAAGTGCAGAGAATTCTAGCTCAATGTTATGTAAAAGACAGGTATTTACTGAATGCCTTTTTATTTAACTCTGAAATGCACCAGGCTCTTCTAGGGATCAAAGCCCTCATTACAATCATGCTCTAATCCATGACTTCCCCAAAACTAGTAGTCTGATGGGCACCTGGCTGTGCAGACTCCTGTGACCACCATGAGATCTACTAAACAAGAATCGGAGGGTGGGGAAAGGACTTGATTTCTATATTTTCCGTCCCTTTGGTAATCCCGATGCACCCTAAAGTTCATAAGACAGTGGTTGTTAATCTGGGGTGCAGAGAAGAACCATCTGAAGAGCTTTAAATTTTTTTAATAAAAATATTCTTGCCATAGTCATTCTTATTCAGCAGGTCTCAGATAAAATTTGGTGACTGTGTTTTGTAACATCTCCTGAAGTAATTCTGTTACCCATCCCTGGTTAAGTAAAGTTGCTCTAGAGAACACTTATTGGCCCTTTAAACAGAAACTTATTCTCAACACCCCTGTGGTCATTCTCCCGCTGCATTCTCTACTTCCTTCAGATAGAATCCAAAATCTTCCCTTCATAATTTTACCACTAACCAGCCTCCACAAGGCCTCAGGTTCCCCAGGCATCATCCCTACATCTGCAACCCCCGGGGGAAAAAATCAGGCTCACTGATGCATGATTTGATGATCTACATTGTTTAAAATTTACAACTGTTTCGATCATCCCACAAGGAGGTGGGAGGAGGGGGTTTGCTTTGGGCTCCTTGTAATATATTTGTTTATCAAACAACAGCCCAGCCATATTCATTCTGACAGTTTGTTTGAAGTTTATGCATCTCCTGATGCAAATATGTAATTTGTGCCACAGTTGATGGGAACTGCAGCCTTCCAAAGAGGGGGGACAAGATCCCCAAGATTCTTGTAATGATGGCTCAGGAGAGTATATTGACAACATAAGTGTTAGCACAATTATGTATAGTCTCCATCTGCTTCCTAGCCTGATGTGTTTAGGTATGCTATTTATATAACAAGTGCATCTGTATTCACATACTTGGGGAGGCTGTTACAGAAGTGGACGTTCTATCAGGTCTCTTTAACTGGGAGCACAGCAAGTTTGGCCTTTATTAGATAGTAGAGCACTGTACCCAAAGCTCTGTTTTCCTGTTAATGTTTCTAAGGCTGGTCACGGGTGACACAAGGACGCAGAAGTTCATAATGTGCAATCAGCATAGAATTTCTACTTTTCTCCCCCACTCCACTCCACTGAATTTGGTCATGTGGACACAAACTAGATAGTTAATAATAGAAGGCACTGAGCACTTACCACATACCATGCATTTTGAGGTGTTTTATGTACACTTTCATTTTCATTTCATCCTCACAATGTTATAAAATAGGTATAATATTACCATTATCTTCACCATTCACATTTTACAGGCGAGGAAACTGAAGCACAGAGTTTCATTTTCTCACACTCAGCCAATCAATGACACACTAGACTTCAACCCAGGCAGTCTAGATTCAGAGCCAGAGCTCTTGAAACCTGTTATAGTGGAAATAGAATGTGCTCTGGAATCAGGCTGGAACCAACTCTCATCACTTCAAAGTTGGGTGATCTTGGGCAAGTTTACCTAACCTCTTGGAGTCTCAATTTTCTCATCTATAAAATAAGGATAATAAGATTATAGTAGAGTTACATTATATTTGTGCATTTAACTTAGAAGCTAACTTTAATAACTTAACATCTCAATCACTCCGAGGTACAATTATACTATCTTGTGTAATCCTCATACCAAACAAATTTGATAATACATATTAAAGTTGTGGAGACCTAATATTAAACTAGTGTAAAATAAAATATGCATACAATCGGCCACACTCGAGAATTCTCTACTCATCTTCCATCCTTTTCTAGGGATTTGGTAGCTATTTCAAAGGCAGTATGGCTTGAATTTTTTTGGTACCAGCATGTAATGTTTCCTTTTGGTTTTGTTTCCTTCCCTGAGTTTAGCTCAGGGACTCTCAAATTAGCATGCATAAGAATTACCGTACAGTGGTACACACACAAAACCATGAATACTTTTCTTTATGAGCAATTTAAGGGGTTTTGATAATTTTAACTCTGTACAATCTTCATATATTTGTGCAAAGTATAAATACCCAAGTACCCAATTCCTCTGTCCCTATTTCAGAGATGTTTTGGAGACTAACTGATAAAAACATTAACGGGTAAATAACATAGTGCCTGGAATATAGCAGAATTTAAAAATATCTAAAATGTATATGTGAGTATGAGTAGAGCACAGAATAAATTCATCATAGATAGCATCATGGTATACTGGTTAAAGACAAGAGGTTTTTGGACAAACTCCCTGGGTTTACTTAGTCTCCCCGTGACTAGTTACCTTCTGCATAAAAACTAAGAATAATAACAGTCATAAGATTATTGAAGGATTAAGTGAGCTAATATATGGAAATATTTAGAATAGGACTTAGCACAGAGTTAATGCTAATTACTATCACTACTTATACAAGAAGGTAACTTCTACACTAGCTATTGAAGAAAGTTATGGCAAGGGACTGTTGGAAGAAAAGAGGAAGAGGCCATTTTCGTGTCATGGGAGGCACAGAGGCCAGAGGAATTAAGGTGGGGATAACCTGAATGGCTAGAGTCAGGGACACCTTTCAGTGTAAGGATGGGAAGTCATTCACTGCATTTTCAGGTTGTTTAGAGACAAATCCCTTTGGATGTGTCAGAATTGTTTGTAGCTCAGAGCAGACCTATTTGTAGCAGCTTGCTAGGTACTCAAGATTTCTGGTTTCAATTAGCTTAGTGATATTGCATCTTGCAGTCAATAGCTCTAGTAGCACCTGTTTTCTTTCTAACTAGGATATTAAAAAAATCATTTTCTATCTTGCATGTTTATTGGAACGTCTCTGGTGTGCGACAAATAACTGCCATAAAGCCTCTGAGATTGAAGATTGCCTTACTTTTTCTTATGCACCCTTAAATGGGCAAAAAACCCAGATGTTCCAAGTTTAGCTTTAGATATAATATGCAATATAGGTATTTAATAGTCTGAACTTAAATATATTTACAGGAGCTATTTTTGTTGCTTGAATAATCTTTGTTAAGTTCAAAATATGAAGTACTCACACTAAACACTGTTAGTGTTCTAGGTATCTCCTTTCTGAAGCCCATTTTAAGCACTAAAAACTCAGGGTCATTTCTATGATGACAAAAGGAGCGAAACACAATGTCTTCACATTTTGCCATGGAAAAGTAGGAACATCAGACCATATACAAATTAAGAGGAAAACAGGTGCTATTAGACTCACTGACTGCAAGATGCAATATCACTAAGCTATTTGGGTCCAGAGTGTCAACTGCATGGCCAGCTTTTACATCAAAAGTATAAATTATCTGACAGCTCCACCATCTAAAAGTTCATTGTCTGCTTGATAAGATATCACATTTATGCACTGAAATCACAATGTGGGATAGTATATATTCAAGTACCAGGTGGTGTGGTAGGGATGCGGCAGTGCTATGGAAATTCAGAGAAGTGAAAGATCGTTTAGAGTTGGGATAGTTAAGGAAAGTCCCATGGCACAGGGTACTGAAGGGTTAGTATTTTGTGTGATAATTTATTAATTTTATAGTTTAATGAGCAAATTTCTTGGTGCATTTTATCACCACTGAATAAAGAAAAGAGTCTTAGAGAGCTAGGGTCTCTTTAATTCCAGAGGAGGAATAAATGAGATTTTATATTTTAGAGCAAGTGAGAAATTGACTTCCTGAAGATAAACTTGTTTGGGTGAGGAAGCCCCATAGAGGGAATGACAAGTTATTGACTGTTATGGGCTAACTTGTGTTCCCCCTGCAAGAAGAAAAAAAAATTCATATGCTAAAATCCTAATGGCCAGTACCTCAGCATATGACTGTACTTGGAGATAAGGTCTTTAAAAAGGTAATTAAGTTAAAATGAGGTCTTTAGGATGTACCCTAATCCAATATGACTGGTGTCCTTATAAGAAGAGGAGATTAGGACACAGACATGTACAGAATGAAAACCATGTGAAGACACTGCGAGCAGACAGACATGTATAAGCCAAGGAGAGAGGCCTCAGAAGAAACAACCCTCCTGACACCTTGATCGCAGACTTCTAGGCTCAAGAACTGTGAGAAAATAAATTTCTGTGGTTTAAGCCACTCATTCTGTGGTACTCTGTTAAGGCAGCCCCAGCAAATAATACAACGAATAAAAACAAGAGCTATTATGTAGCTCACGTTTCTTCTAGGCACTTCTTTTGTGCTAGCTGGGCTCAGCTAGTCTTGATCGTCCTTGCTCGTCTGTCTGCAGTTGCTCATCAGGAGGAAGCTGGATGAATTAGGAGGACCTCACTCACTTCTCTGGAGGTCTACAGTCTTTTGGCTATGATACCTTACTTCCCCTCCATGTGGCCTCCTAATTCTCCGGAAGGCTTACCTGGGCGTCTTTACGTGGTGAAGTGCTTGGCGCCAAGAGCAGCAAGAAAGAGCAAGCGCCAAAGTTCAAGTACTTTTCAGGCCTCTTGCTTCTGTCACATTTGCTAATATCACATTAACTGATGCAGATTACATGACCAAGCCCAGATTTAAGCAGCAGAGACAATTACAACCTCTTGATGAAAACAACATCCAAGTTACTGTGCCAGGGGGAATGGGTAGAAAGATGAAAATAATTTGTGGCCAATTTTGTGATTTACCGCAGAGAGAACAGTAGTTTGGTGGCTCAAAGGTTTAAGGGAAACAGGTTTATCACCTTATCCACACAGATCACTAGAGACTGGTATAAGGACTGTGCCAAAAGTAGAGGCGATCTGGGCCTTCCAGTTAATTGAATGTGACAATAACTTGAATTTGAGAATGATTGAATGAGTACCTGCAAAAAGCACTAAACACGTATACCTTGTGAATCTTGATGGTTTCTTATTGACTAAGTTTGGCAGAACTGAGTAAAATTACCATCAGAGTTTCTAGCCTTCAAGGCATTGAGAGCAAGGTTGAACAAGGCATGAAGCCTGGAAATTAAGAAATATTTTAGGGACGGGACTTCCCTGGTGGTCCAGTGGGTAAGACTCTGCGCTCCCAATGCAGGGGGCCTGGGTTCGATCCCTAGTCGGAGAACTAGATCCTGCATACATGCCGTAACTAAGAGTCTGCATGCTTCAGCAAAGATCCCGCGTGCCGCAACTAAGACCTGGAGCAGCCTAAATAAATAAATAAATTTTTTTTTCCCCCCAAAAAAAGAAATACCTTAGGGAGCCAGAGCATAGGCTAGACAGGGGAGAACCAGAGTCGAAGCAGCATCAGGTGACTATAAGGGGAAGCAATAGGCAATGATGATTCTTAGGGGATATTCAAAAGCCCCTTAAACGCTACTACAACCATAGTAAGGGAGAAGGCACTCCCGTAAAAACTCCCAGATGACTGACTTTGAACTTTTCATTGGTTGATGATGAGTGGTTGCTCAAACTGGATTTAATTTTACTTCAACAATGTAAATAAATAAATGTGGATTTTATTGCATCCCAACTGTTGTGGCTTAAAAAAATTGATACCTACAAGTAGAATTCAGTATGAAAGAGAAAGGCATTCCAAGCAGAGTTAATGGTATATGACTATGAGGAAAGTGAATTGTGTGTGTGAATGTGTGTATCGGGAAGAGGCAATAGTTGTAGTAAGAGAGCGCCGAAGTTCTGGAGCAGAAGAGATGGTGCTGGCATATTACCGATCACCTTAGATAGAGGACCAAGAGGTTTAGATTTGATCTGGTAAGCCAATGGGCAACTAACAAGAGAAATGTAGAAGAAAATAAAGCATTATTTTAGGAAGATGGCAAATCCCCAAGAATCTGGGTATTCTCAGGAGTGTCATAAAATTCTCATTAAAAGATCAAAAATAAAATTTATTTTAATTCTCCTTCACTTAAAACAATAACACCTGCCATTTGGCACCCTCAGGCAGGTGTGGGAGACATGGCATGAATTCAGATGCAGGATAATAGAACTTTGCTCGCTCAGAATTCTTCCCCAGCAGCAATGCATTCAGTCTCAGTTGTAATCATTACTTGAGGGTCATTTATTCAGTGCCCACTCCGTGCCTAGGAGTGTGTTACTCAATCATGCAGCATAATTTAGAGGAAAAGGGTGAGCTCAAAGTCACACAGGAGTGATCTCTGCTCCTATCTCTGAGGCTTACTAGCTATGACACTTGTTTACTGTTTTTGATCTTTGTATGCTTCAGATTCCTCACATGAAAAGTGAAGGCGAGATTATAACTGTATGTATATCAGAGGCTGTTGTAATTAATAAGTAAGAATATGTATATTAAGCACTTAGCATGGGCACTACTGGTAGGTACTTATTAAGTGTTAAAGTTAGACACAGAGTAGGACAGTGTCCCTCCCTGCACTTATCACTCTCCTTACCTGGGCCCAGGCTTACATGAGTCCTCACATTACCGATAACTGCAGGAATTCAGACAAAGCAAAGTGCTCAGATGGAAAGTGACAACTCAGATTTTATTTTTGTTCATTTTCCACAGAGAAAGCAGACAGTTAAGAAAGCAGTTGCTTGCGAATATGTTTCTTCTCCAAAAGATGAGGTTTTTGAGACCCTTTCTCAAAAACAATTCAGTCTGTGTCCTTGAGACAGTTAATGAGATATACTAATTTGGGATAAATAGGGCTGCTATGAATTCTTGATAAGAAAACATCTGCTTGGCTCACTTTCCTTGCTTTCTAGGGAGGAAGTCAAGGTTTGAAAACAATAAGATATGATAAGGTATGAGACACTGCCTCGAGAAAACAATTTAAAATAACTAATTGTTTCTCAAGGCAAGCTCTAGGAGAAATAATGATTAGATCACACCAAGCAATGAAAGATGACTTCCTGATATCCAGTGAATGAGACCCAGGAAATGTAGACAAAGAGGCTAAAATGCTATGACAACAAATAGTTAACTGGAGTCATAAAACATTCTGCTTGCCTGAATTGAACCACTGTATCCCAAGGGAGGGGGCCTGTTTGTAACCATGGCTCATGGCCCCAAATTAATCTCATCCTTGGGAAATATGTCAAAGAACCATGAGATGAGGTTTTAGTTTTAGTTTTGTTTTCTCTTTCTTCCTCTCTCTCTCTCCCTCTCTCTCCTTCTCTCCTTCTCCCCACCCTCCCCTTACACACATACACACACACACACACACACACACACACACACACACACACACACTGGTTCTTTTTCTCTGGAGAACCCTGATTAATACACTACCTTACTTTCTTTTAGCTCTTATTTGCTTGGCATATATTTTCCATAATTTTATTTTTAACTTTATTATTTTATGTGTGTCTCTTGTAGACAATATATTACTGGCTTTTTAAAAATCAGGTGAAGTGGAGCCTCCCTGGTGGCGCAGTGGTTGAGAGTCCTCCTGCCGATGCAGGGGAAGCGGGTTTGTGCCCCGGTCTGGGAGGATCCCACATGCCGCGGAGCGGCTGGGCCCGTGAGCCATGGCCGCTGAGCCTGAGCGTCAGGAGCCTGTGCTCCACAACGGGAGGGGTCACAACAGTGAGAGGCCCGCGTACCGCAAAAAAAAAAAAAAAAAAAAAAAAAGGTGAAGAATGTGTCTTTGCATTGGTGAGTTTCTAAGTTTAGCATACTTATATTTATTGTAACCCCCGAACCCAAAAAAAAAAAAAAAAAAAAAAAATCAGGTGAAGAATGTGTCTTTGCATTGGTGAGTTTCTAAGTTTAGCATACTTATATTTATTGTAAATACTACTATAGTAGAACTTTTTCTCCATTTATTTCCTGTTTTCCTTTTACAGTGTTATATTTTCCTTTATTTCTACTGTGTTCTTTCTTTTAACTATTAATATTTTGATTCCACATACTTGTTTAATGATTTTCATGTTTCTGCTTCATAATATTAACATTATCCTTTATTGCTTTGAGGATAATGTATTATTCTTATTTTAAACTCTTGGTCCCTTTATTCCAATAATTCTTCTTTGTGTGATATGTTTTGTTCACTTATTTGTCTTCCTTTTATGGTTCTTTTACTCCTCAGGTGCCTAGTTATTTTGGCCTTTGAGTTCTTGGTCCCATTGAGATATAATCTACCCTGTCTTGTTATATGTACTGGGGAAGGGCCAAATTCCAAGTCAGTTTGTATCCCATCTATTGCATTGGATGGTAGGGGATATGGCCCAAGAGACAGTGCCTGCCCTAGGTACCACAGAACCACTATTAAACATATCTATTTGCTGTCAGTCACTTCATTGCACAACCACACTGGTTTTGGGAAGAAGCAGCGCTAAAAGTGGCAGTTTCCTTAGTCTATGAACCATGAGCTCTGAAGTTTGATGGGGAATAGGGTGAAGGAATGAATGTCCAAGACTGGCTGGCCAAGTCTGCACTTGTCCATACCAGCTTCTTAAATACGAATAGGTCTTTACAGTATCCTGACATTCATCCATCGGCACCAGAAGAATCTGGGCTGTTACTGCCAATTTCTTTGGCAACAGATAGGCAGTGTAGAGAAGAGGTAAGAGGATACAAAAGTTCTCACTCAAACCATTCCCCTGCTGATCCATAAACCAGGCTGAAATAATTTACACACACACACACACACACACACACACACACACACACACACACACAGAGTTCTTGACAACCACCTTTGGCTTCCCCAAGTTTCCTATATCTTTTTTGTTAATAGCTCCAATCCATGCTTCCTTCTGTTTCTGCGGTTTCTCTAAAAAGGAATTAATTTGTGTTATTCTCTTTTATTATTTTTCATAGATGTTAAAATACCACATGTACAAAATACTATATAAAATGACTTTGTATGCTATAAATAATAATGATAAAATACATGTATATTTATCTATTACCCAGATTAAGAAATAAAATATTATCAATGCTTTAGAAGGGCACCATGTGTCCCTTTCTATTTTAGCACGATAGTTAGGAATGAAGGCTCATACGTCAGACTGCCTGGGTTCAATTTCCAAGGTCTACTACTTGGCTACCTTCATGAACACAGGAATATTACAAATCTGTCCTGTGCTTCATTTTCAAACATACAAAATGGGGATAATAATAATAGCACTTGCACATCCCATTATTCAAAACTAGTTTCATGGTACCATGTAACAGAAAGGTATCTGGGGACTGTGGGAGAACACTTGTTTGTCTGAACAACAACAAATGTCTCAGGTGTGTTTTCCTAGTTTACTAGGAAATGAAAAACTGTTTTCCAAATTTGCTCTACCATTTTACCCCACAAGCAGTAAATTAGTGTTTCCATTGTCCTTATCCTGGTTAACACTTAGAACTGCCTGCCTTTTAAATTGTTGCCAATATAGAGGGTGTGAAATGGTATCTCAGGTTTAATTTGCAGTTTTATGATGACCAAAGAAGTTGAGAGTCTTTTCGTATATTTAGGGGTCATGTGTGCTTCCTGTTCTGAAATGTCTATGCATTTTACTCAGTTAAGAAGGACTTGTCTTTTTTTTTTTTTTTACAGTTTACTGAGAAATAATCGATAGGCCTCACTATATAAGTTTAAGGCATACAGAATGATGCTTTGATTTACATGTATTGTAAAATGCTTACCACAATAGGTTCAGTGAACACTGATCATCTCATAGAGATATAAAAAAATCAAATGAAGAAATAAAAAAATTTTTCTCCTTCTGATGAGAACTCAGGATTTACTCTCTTACCAAGTTTCCTATATATACGTTTCCTTAATAATTTTTGGAATTCACTGTCTACTCCCAGATATCAATCATTTTTCATTTGTATCTATTAAAAATTGATCTCCCCAGATTTTTTTTTAACATTATCTGTGCTTCATTTTTTTAAATTTATTTATTTTTTTTGCGGTACGCGGGCCTCTCACTGTTTTGGCCTCTCCCGTTGCAGAGCACAGGCTCCGAACGCGCAGGCTCAGCGGCCATGGCTCACGGGCCCAGACACTCCGCAGCATGTGGGATCTTCCCAGACCAGGGCACGAACCCGTGTCCCCTGCATCGGCAGGCAGACGCTCAACCACTGCGCCACCAGGGAAGCCCTGTGCTTTATTTTGATAAAAACAGGTTCCTCTTGATTTTATTGTAGTCAAATTTATCTGTGTTTTTCTCTATGGACTGAGCTTTTTATGTCTTAAGAAGTTCCTTTAATGAGGTCTTCAAATTATTCTCCTCTCTTCAAAATATTTTTAGTTTTGCCTTTCATATTTAATTTGTGTGTGCAGTGTAATCCTAGAGGTTAATATTGGTTTTCATATTTTCCCACCACATGGATAATCAAAACTTTCATTTATCCACTGATCTGCAGTGTCACCTTTATCTTAAATCATATGTATTCTGTTCCACTGGTTTGTCTATCAGAGAAAATATCACCTTGTTTGTATGATGATGCTTTATAATATGTCTTGATATTTTATGGTTTAAGTCCCTTCCATGTTTTTCTTCTTTAGGAATGTCTTGGTTATTCTTGGCCTTTTGTTCTTACATATATGTTTTAGAATCTGTTTGTCAGTATGTTGACTGGGATGTCATTGAATCTATAAATGTTGGGAACCTGACATGTTTACAATACGGAGTCTTCTGTCCAAGAATGTGGTATACTTACCCACTTATTTTCATCATCAAGGTGATTGAATATTTTGGTATGAACACATTGATCACCCTTTTAATTATTTAGTCTATTATTTTACCCAGATTTCACATCAAACTACTGGCCTTTAGTGTACAGAATTTACCTTCATTTAATTTTGAACCTTAAAGTTCTGTTTGTATGCCTTACACCTCTACCCTAAAAAAAATTAATCAAAGACAATTAGTAAAAGATGAACATTATAATATGCAAATTCTTTATATTTTAATGGAATTATTTAAAGCAGTCAGGTGCTTTCTTTAAACTCACCTGAAATTTAATTATCTCTTAACCTGTGCCTACTACTCATTCTGGTATGAGGCCCACTCTCAGAGACAGAGAAGGCAGAAGCACAATAGGAACAAAGCAGTCATTTCCACCTTTTTTTTTTTTTCCTGTCAACTTCAAGCATCAGACCCTTCTTGCTCCTCTCTTATTGGAAATACACCTTTTAAAGCCCTTTTATGAAACTTAGCCCTTTGTGTAAGCCCACATTCACTCTGAATCTTGGTCTTTCGGCTCCTATTCTTATATCTCATGCCACTCATATAATAATTATCAGTTATTTATCCTTTTCTTCTTCCTTTGAATAATTTCTTATCTTCATAATTACACCTTTGAGTGTTTCTTCTATTAAGTCTCTCCCTTCTTTGGTTGCAGGAAATGGAGTCAGCTATATTTTTTCCTTGAACTTTTTGACTGTACTTTTCTATTTTTAGGGTTCATATCAAACCATCCTGCATAGGTAGCACATGTTCAGCATGGAATTTGAGTGGAGCATTCTGAAGGATTGTCTCAAGGAGAGAGTAGTCAGAATTGGAGTTGCAGGCCAGAGACTGTGGACCCAGGATAGTGATGTACCTGGGATTGAAAGAAGTTGATCACATAGAAGAAAAACTACCTTTATTCTCAATTTTGCTTCAGGCTGACCTGATGGGAAAATCTCCTACTAAAACTGAGCCCTAACTAAATAGTGCATCCAGTTACCTGGGTTTAAACTATATCATGGGAAACTGTCATGTCAGACTATTTTCCTAAGTAGAGCTACATGCTTCAATTCAAATTGTTGAGGAAGCTCTGTAGTCTAATGCTGTCAGACATTAGCCTCTGGCTATGCTGACAATCTGGATAGTAGACTCATATCCACATTCAGAAAAGAAGTTCAAAAATGCATTCTAATTCTCTTAGCTATCTAAAGTGCTATTTCAGGTAGATGAGAAGCTGTGCTTGCCATATTCCAGTGTTGGTTCCTCAGTATCCTTTTTTTCCCTCTTCAAACGTAAGTGCTGCTTATTTTTACCTAATCTGATTTGCTGTATTCCAGAAATATTTCTATTAGTAAGATTCATCCATGGAAAGAGATGCCAGAAAATAAAAGGGAATTGCACTATTTTTCTTTTCATGAGGACTCATCTCATTTCACTTTCTCAGAGTGTGAAACTCAATTCACTATAACTTCTACACTTCTTTCTACATTTTGCCTTATCTTGTCTCCTTCATTAGCTTTCCCGTGACTGTAGACTGGAGATAGAATATAAGCAAGTAGGATAGTGGAGGCAAAAAAACAGTAGAAGCAAGAAGATGCTGTAAGATTCAGAGTAACTGAGGAAGCCTAGAACTGTCCAGTGGCTAACTGTTACATCTCAGTTTTTATAGTGACCTGCAGCAGTGATTTTCAAGCTTTGTTCCAAATATATCCTAACCCCTAGGGAGAGTCTCAGACTTCCAAGTAATACCTAAAAAAATACCTGAGTTACAAGTAATAGCTCTGTGGGGTTTTTTAAACTGGAGTATAATTGCTTTATAATGTTATGTTGGTTTCTGCTGTACAGTGAAGTGAATCAGCTATACGTATACATATATCGTCTCCCTCTTGGACCCCACCCCCATCCCACCCATCTAGGTAATCACAGAGTACTGAGCTGAGCTTCCTGTGCTTTATAGCAGGTTCCCACTAGCTATCTATTTTATTCATGGTAGTATATTCATGTCAATCCTAATCTCCCAATTCGTCCCACCCTCCCCTTAATTTTTAAAATAACATAAATTTGTTTATTTGTTCAATAACAATATATTGCATACCTATTATGCATCAGACATAATTGTGGAGACAATGTTAAGACCAACAAGGACCTGGCTCATTGATCCATGGTAATTATTCCAACCTGATTAAAATACTGCTAATGTATGCCAAGTCCTGAAAAAAGGATACCCTCTTTCACCCAAATCATATATAAACTGAGGGCACATTCCTG
>NW_006789795.1:360402-365991 GCF_000442215.2 Lipotes vexillifer
ATTCCTGCTATGAGGATTGGATAACTAAATGTCTGCTTCACAGGCCTGGAAGAGTAGGCCAAATCTCCCTATACCTTGGGCTAGAACTCACATATATTTGCTTTCAGGTCAAACAGACTCTGGTTCTCTAATTTTTACTTAGCCCTAATTGATGCTACTGAAATTTTCATCTTCATAGTGCAAGATCAATATAGTTGGGCCCCTTTATCAGGCTGGCATCTGGAAACAGTATGAAAATCTGCCTTACAAGCTATTCGCATTCATAATTTTACCTTTGGACAGACATGATTTAACCTACTTAAGTATTAGTGAGTGATTTTTTTTTTAATAATGGCATTCTAAATGTTAAAAGACCAATTTTGGAAATTAAATAATCCTCTTTTTTTTTTTTTTTTTTTTTTTTTTTGCGGTACGCGGGCCTCTCACTGTTGTGGCCTCTCCTGTTGTGGAGCACAGGCTCCAGATGCACAGGCTCAGCGGCCATGGCTCACGGGCCCAGCCGCTCCGCAGCATGTGGGATCTTCCCGGACCGGGGCACGAACCCGCGTCCCCTGCATCGGCAGGTGGACTCTTAACCACTGCGCCACCAGGGAAGCCCAATAATCCTCTTTTTTATTGAAGTATAGTTGATTTACAATACTATACTAGTTTCAGGTGTATAACATAGTGATTCAATATTTTTATAGGTTATACTGCATTTAAAATTATTATAAAATACTGGCTATATTTCCTGTGCTGTAGCCCCATTTTAAATATCTAAATATGTATTCGAAAACTTGATGGGATCTTTGGCACCAAGAAATTTAGTGAATAATTCAAAGCATCTATTATGTCATGATATCGGTGACATGGAGAGATGATCTTTCACTTCTACTTTTAAAAAGTAACCTGAGGATATATATTTGTCCCCTCTGCTATATCAGTCAATCAGAGAACTGATATCTTTCCATATGCAGAAATAATACATTGCCATTGTTGTAGCTGAAAATATTAAAATTTAAATTACATTCCACCCTGCTGTCAAGATTGTATTAACCAAACTTAAATATACAAAAAATGACAGTACAATAAAATATGGAGTATGATAAATCACTAAGCTTCTCTTTTTCATATATGTGGAGAAAGGGTTGAATTAAATGCTTGAATCTCCCTGCTCAAACTTGTGTGAATGTCCCAACGATTGTAGAAAAGTGGGGGAAAAGAACTTAAATTAGCATCCAGTTCTACCCTTAGAATACATTTCTGTCTGAGAAAGAAGCTATCTTCACAGTAGCACTGAAATCAATTTAAAATTTACATTCACCATAGGCCAAGTGGTGGTGGGAATGGGACGTGTACTGAAGAATTTAATTGAACAGCTATTCTAAGAGCAGAATATCTAAGAGTCACACTGATTAAGGGACTCAAATTGGATCTAGATGTTAAGATGTGTCACTTTTTAAAAAATTAATTAATAAATTTATTTTTGGCTGCTTTGGGTCTTCATTGTTGCACGCGAGCTTTCTCTAGTTGCGGTGAGAGGGGGCTACTCTTCGTTGCGGTGTGCGGGCTTCTCATTGCAGTGGCTTCTCTTGTTGCAGAGCACGGGCTCATGCACGCGGGCTTCAGTAGTTGTGGCACGTGGGCTCAGTAGTTGTGGCTCGTGGGCTCTAGAGCACAGGCTCAGTAGTTGTGACACATGGGCTTAGCTGCTCCGCTGCATGTGGGATCTTCCCGGACCAGGGATCGAACCTGTGTCCCCTGCATTGGCAGGCAGATTCTTAACCACTGAGCCACCAGGGAAGTCCCAAGACGTGTCACTCTTTTATCCAATATCAGAAATACAGCAGCAAAGGCTAACTTCTTCCCTCCTACTCATAATCATAATGGGGAATTTCATAGTACATCATGGCAGATAAGTAACTTCTATAAAACTTGGTAAACTGGTACTGTTCCTCAACAGCCAAATAAAATATCACTTTCATGGCTAATAAGGTATAACACTTTCTGTAATATATTCAAAATATATTTGTGGAACACCTACTAAGTTAGTGGTACTGATCTATTTGCCACGAAAACAGATATGAATAATACTGATAGTAAGTACCAACATCACAACAGTTAGCAACTCATGTAATGCCTACTATAGGCAGTCTGATAGGTGATTTATATATAATCTTTCACTTAATCCTCACAGCAGGCTTATGAAATAGGGACAATTATTACTACAATTTTAACAATGAGGCATGGGAGCTGGCTTAAGTGAGTGACTTTCTCACAAGCACAAATGCAGTAAGAAGTAAAGCTGAGATTTAAACCCAGGCAGTCAGCTTCAGCCTGCAGTCTCACAGACTTGATAGTTTAGTTGGAGAAGACAGACAATAAAACATAAATAAAAACATTAATCAACAAGAGAGTTTCAGCTAACAATAACTGTTACAAAGAAAATAAAACAGGACAATGAATTAAAGAGTGGCCGGGGAAAGTAATATTATATAGGCTGGGGAGAGAAGGTACACATTGCATTCAACAAATATTCACTGAGCATGTGCACAATGTACCAAATGCTAGTCCAAGCCTTAGGCATCCATGGTGAAGAAACAGACATAGCTCCTATGCCCATGGAGTTTAGATCGTGGTACAAGAGACCATTAAAAAATAATCCCCGAAATAACCATACACTTATAAATTATATTCACAATTTTATGTTGTGTTACAAAGGCAATATAAAGGAGTAGAATGAGGGATGATAACAAGAAGAGTTGATTTAGATTGAGAGGAAGTGGTCAGGTACAGCTTCTCTGAAGAAGTTCCACTTAGATAGCCAGTGGGAAGCAGCCGCATGGCACAGGGAAACCGGCTCGGTTCTCTGTGGCTGCCTGGAGGGGGGGGATAGGGAGGGGGGGAGGGAGGGAGACAAAGAGGGAAGAGATATGGGAACATATGTATATGTATAACTGATTCACTCTGTTATAAAGCAGAAACTAACACACCATTGTAAAGCAATTATACCCCAATAAAGATGTTAAAAAAAAAAAAAAAAAAAAAGAGAATGTCCTAAAGAATTAATGGAAGTTAACCAGATCAGGAGGCAAAGACTATTCCACAGTACGGGAAAAGTATATGTGAAGTCACTAAGGTATGATAGAACTTGATGCTTTCAAGGAACTTAAAGAAAGCCATTATGATTAGATCACAGAAATTAAGGAAAGAATGGTGAGAGGTATCAAAAAATCACGAGGCTGCTGTGTGGATAAACAATTAGAATGAGCAAGTTTAGAAGAAGGAGACCCAGTTAGGAAAATGTGCCTGTACTCCAGCTTGGAATTTCTCTTGCTCTCATTTAAATCCAGTTGTAGGTTGGGCCTCAGTCACCCCATATCACAGAATTTGGAAGAGGTTAAAAAATGGGGAACTCTAGTAATTCTGAGCATAGACGAGAAAGACAAAGGTTAAAGGTCACAGAATATTCTATTAACTACTCTAATCCGAGTGCTTGGAACACAGTAGATACTCAGTGATAGTTTGGAGAAGTGAACTAAAGCGAACAAGCCTAGAGAATGTGAATACACAATTATTCACCAGACTAAAATATAAGGCCTGGAGAGATTCCCCACCCTACACTGAATCTTCAAAGAAGTTGGTCCAGCTACATGATTCCCAGCCTTTCAGTGCATAAAGAATTGCCTAGGGAATCTTGTTATAAATGCATATTTCCATTCAATAGTTTGGAGAAGAGGACCTTTGATTTTGCATTTCTAACAAGTTCCCAAGCGATGTTGATGTTGTTAATCCCCTGACCGACTACACTTTGAGTAGCATTTAACTACTACCCAAGTGATTCGTATGCACATTAAAGTTTGAGAATCGCTGGCCTCAAAGACCTCTAATTAGGTTCCTTTTCAACCCTTGGATTTGATAATTCTAGCAAGTACTTTTAGGACAAGTGAAAAAGATTGGGATTATTAAATTATTTTTCCCAAAAGAAAAGTGGCCGAAAACATAAATTAATCCAAGATGAATTTGGAAAATTCAAAGACTGACAGATTCACACATAATGGGCTGTTAAGAGAAGCTGGAGACACTCTACAGCTACCGTACCTCTCTGTTTTTGGCAGAAATAATTGCCTATGGCATGGACGTAGCACAGCTCTAAGTTAACGGTGAAATAATTGTTTTGTATACTGTTCATCTACATTGATTCTTTTAAGTGCACGACACGGCTTTCTGTTCTCTGCCTATCAGGTGCTTAGCCAGACTTCCCTGTGGACCCAATTCTGTTGCAGTCACTGGTTGCTGGCTTATGACCCAAGGGGGCAGCCAGACAAGGACAGAGATGCCTTTTCCGGCTGTCACTCATCTGCATAAAATCAGGCATAGGTGTCTGGGACCAAGGCAGACATTTATCTTCCACCTCTGGGAATAAGCAGTCTACCATCTTCTGCTCTACAGCATGGCCTTCTCTAGAGGAGCTTGTCCTTTGGCTACTTTATTTCCCTTCAAGACTGCCTTAATGTTAACCTAAAATTGGTCTCTCCATCAATAAAGCTGATATTAAAAAATACTCTTCCTAGCTTAAAATAGCATTTTTCTGTGCTTATTTGTGTCAAGTGGGAGGTGCAGGCAGGGAGTTGGAGTGCTTTCCAGAATATATAGTGTGGTCCAAAGGAGTCTCTACCTATGACCCAACCTGATCTGTTACCAACATTAGCTATTAGTCAGTTCATATCTACCACTGCCCTTCCAGGGAAAGTCCACAGCCCAGTACATAAGCCAGTTTCTCCTGACTGGCATATTGTCAAGCCCTTAACATAATCAGCTTTTTAACGACCACTTCTTAGAGGGAAATCTCCAGAACAGTGATTCTCCAACTTTGTAGGACATTAGAATCACAGGAAGAGTTTTTAAACATCCCAATACCCCAGATCGCACTCAAAACATCATAATCTCTGGGAGCAGTATCACCCAGACATCAGTATATTGTAAAGATCTCCTAGTGATCCCAGTGTGTATGCTGACAAGGTTGAGGATCATTGGTGTGTGTATTATTCCTTTCCTAAGAAATGTCTGTACTTTTTAACTGTGGATATTTAGAAACAAAGCTCTCAGATGAATTTTTAAAAATGGTATCTTTGGTAATTGTAACGGGGAAGAAACAGGAGAAAGGAGATAGCCTTAGACCAGTGGTTCCCAACTGGGGGTAATTTTGTGCTCCAGGGATACATGGCAACATCTGGAGATACTTTTGTTTGTTAAAACTGGGGAGGTGAGTGGTGCTACTGGCATCTAATGGACTGAGTTCAGGATACTGCTAAATATCAACCCAAAATGTCAATAGTGTCGGAGTTTAGAAACCCTGCCTTAGACGGACACAGCCTAGTGGCATCCCACACATCCCACCTCATGGACATTTTCCAACGTGATATAAAATTAGTGCCTGTCATGATCAAAATGAACAAATCCCATCCAAATGCACCCCACTGGCTTGACTTTAGGGGTATTTCTAATGTTCATTGTATATTTATCACAATCCATCTCGTGTGTGTGTGTGTGTGTGTGTGTGTGTGTGTGTGTGTGTGTGTGTGTGTGAGAGAGAGAGAGAGAGAGAGA
>NW_006789795.1:366034-374011 GCF_000442215.2 Lipotes vexillifer
AGAGAGAGAGAGAGAGAGAGAGAGAATGAGATTATTAGTGATTTAGATAAAACAGCATAACAGTGTACTTGGAACGGGCAGGAGAATCTGCCACTGATTTGGGATCTCATTTCTATTAACAAAATAGAATTTGTGGGAAGATGAGTGGTGCACCTCTCTCTTAATTCCATCTCGTTTCTTTGTTGAAATTTTAGTGGCAGCTTATATAACTCCCACCAGGCTGCAAATAAGCTACACTCAAAAAAGTGATGGATATGAGCACGTGAGCTGTCAGGTAATAAAGATAAAGATTTCTTCCTCTGAAAATATATAGCTTCATGGAGAGACACAGTCTGCCTGAACTCGTGCAATTATTATGAACATTCTGTAAGTGATGAAAAAAAAACAGGCCTGTAATCAGCTTTATAAATGAGTGCCAGGCAGTTCCTAATAACTGATGCACATTGCATGCAGGAAAAGTCTCCTGAGGCATGGTTCCTGGAATCAGATATTCAGTATTAATTACTAGGGAAATTTTCTTAAGTGGGAAATGGAAAATTACAGATTCAAAGATCCAAAAATATGAGCACTGTATATACATGGCTAGCTTAGACAGAGCCATGGTCACTGCAGTATTGTGCGGCCATTGAGCTCCCAGCAAAAACCCTCTGTCCTCATGTCAATACCTCCCACCGGGAGTAGCCATAGCGAAAAATAACAAGATGGAGGAGCACAGAAAGAGGAAAAGGGAAGTGCCAAACTCTAACTTTTCTTATCACAGTTTTGCCAAGGGCTGGCCCTAAATATAGCTTATAGTTTACAGTTAACATTAATTGACTTATTTCTATATGCTATTAACTGTGTGAAGCACTTGGCACGCACTATCCCACAATGACTTTGTGAGAAATGTATTATTAGGCCCGTTTTACCAACAAAGGAAACAGAAGTTTAGGGAGGCCAAAGGACGTGCCCAAAATTATATTCCTATAGAACGATAGAAGTGTTCCTTTAACCTAAGTCTACCTGACTGCAAACTCCATGTGCATAAGAACTGTGCTATACTGGTACTATAAAATCATTAACAAATGCTTGGGAATCATAGACTTCTAAAACTGGAAGGAACCTTAGAGATAAGATATTTTAGTCTCCTTTATTTACTAGTAAGGAACCACTGTCCAGAGGGATATGCTGATCTGACTAATGACAAACAACTCCTACTCAATTATTTCTTCTACTATACTACCCTCAATTAAGTGTATATTCCTTAGAATGATTCAGTATCTGGCCCCCACCACAGATAATCCTGCAGCCTGAACTAGGTACTCAAAGAGACAGAGAAAACAAAGATCATATCATTTCCAGCGTCAAGGAGCTTTCAACAGAATTTGAACAAAGAAATCCCTCCTCATGTTTTGGTCATTTTATAATATTCCTAAATAAGGCAAGTCCATATAACATAGCTGTGTTTATAAGCACAGAAAGAAAATGGGGGAATACTGTGATGGGAACCAAGGGAGAGGAAAGAATGCTTCCTGGAAGAGGCAGATGTATTTTCTTCACTTGAAGCCTCTAGGTAATAACAGGAAAGAATTTGTCATGTTCAAAATCACCTCCAGATATGTGAGGTTAGGCATAAAGAGGTTGGTGAGACATGGAGGGTCACACTTATCCATTAACAGGCTATACATTCTAGGACAAATCATTTTACATCCAGGTCTTGGCTTCTTTGTAGTGCATATCAAGTTTATCATACTTAAGGGACCTTACAAGGGCACTGCCAGGATTACAAGTAAATGTGTGCAAGGTACTTGGAACAGCACGAAGCAAAGTTGCATTCAACATACAAAACACTATAATTACATAGGGGTAACTGCTTTTTGAAAAATTTTGATTAAACCACTTTTTAAATTCTAAACTATCACTGCAGGACATTAATGCTATACTTTTCTCAACTGAAAAGTTTAATAAAATGTATTTATTGATTTTCTAGTACAAAGAGTTTACATAGTTCTCACTAAAAATAAACCTTATACGTGATAGAGCTTTGGATTAACCAGAGTTTTGATGAATTTATAACTCCAGATTCTATGCATGAATTTTTACATGTTATCCTGCTTTCACCATGCAAACTACAATTGTTCTTCAGTAGCCCCAAGTTCCAGGACCTGTGCAGATACCAAAATCCATGCATACTTAAGTCCCACAGTCAGCCCTCCATATTCATGGATTCTGCATTTGCAAATTCGACCAACCACAGATCATAAACATAATAGTATATATTTTTTTAAAAATCTTCATATAAATGGACCCACTCAGTTCAAACCCATGTTATTCAAGGGTCAAATGTGTGTGTGTATATACATATACATATGCATATATATATATATATATATATATATATATATATATACACACACATATATAGTGGAGTTGAAAGGAAATCAAAGATTTGAAAATGACTTTGTTAGGAAAGCAGATATTTGAGTACAGGTCACAGATTGTGTATTTTAGACACAACCATTTTGAGCTTTTCCCTGAAGTTTTAAAGACAGTAATTTTTAGCCTGAAAACATGAAAGGAATTCAGAAGAACCTATTATTTTCCAGGTTGTAGGTTTTATCTTCCTAGTGGTATTCTATGTGGAAGCCATTCCTTCTTTTCTCAAACCATGGGAAAAGGACATCCCACCCCTTAGTATACTTCTATCAGGTTGAGAGCAGAGGACAGAGTGACAACTGACATGAGAAGGTCTAGGGAGACCAGGAGGTTCTGCTATGATTATATTGTCAGAAAAGACCACAGAGGTGAAATGGTCAAGGTGAATATACTACTATGTTGGGAGTATGTGATTATGGTCAGTGAAATTAGAAAAAGAATGGTCAGTTACTCCAATTAGTAGTCCAGAGTAGGGTTCCTTGGGAGTCCAGGAAGCCTAAAGTCATCCTTACAATCAGGTAATAAAAAGAAAAGATAGCTTTTATGCACAGATAAAAAGAAAAGTATGAGAAAGGGGCATAGTATAGTGTAGATAAGTAGTTCCATCACACCATGAGGAGACTAAGAAAAGAGTGAACCAAGGCTAAATTACAACAGGAAGAGAAGTCACGGTTTCCCTGTCTTTATAAGAAAGGCATGTCTCCACTGAGCAATACAAGACTACACAAATGCAGACAGAGGTATATGAAAAATAAAAGTATAAGCACAGCAGCAGCTACAATAATAGCAATAGCTACAGTTAAGGCAGAATTCTCCATACATTTCAAACTGGATTAAAGTAAGCACAAAGGGAGCTTGAGAGGCCGCCTACAGTGAACAGACTTCTAGAGCCATTATTTTTCAGAAGCTAGACTCAACTTTAAGATCAATAGAGACACATCCGGTTTAGTAGAGAATTAACTTTAAAAGAAGCCCCACTGAGCAAAGAAGGTTTATTCAATAAAAGGTGCTGACACCATTGGTTGACTATTTGTTAGAAAATATGAAGTCAGTTCTCTACCACAAATCTCACAGTAAAATGGTTTCCAGATGGACTTAAGAGTGAATCATAAATCATAAATATTAATCCATAAAAGGACTAGAAGAAAACATGAGTAAATAATTATCTGTGTTCTGTTTGGTTTCTTTTTTTTTGGTGGAGAAAATCTTGCTAAGCATAAAAGCAAAGGCAAAAAAGAAAAGGAAAATTATAATATACTGAAATGCATAAAACTTTAGAACAGGCTGGGAGGCATTTCCAAAATAGATTACAAAATAGATAACAAGGGGCTTCCAACTAAAAATTGCCACTTGTCATCTGCCTCTACAAGGATTAAGTCACTAGCCCTGCAGTCACTGACCTTCGACATATCTGGAAAGTTCAGGGTGGAGATCAGGAACGAGGCACTCTGTGCTCTGGCAAAAACTGGATAGGTATTCTCAGAAGATTTTATGAGCCCCAATTTTTCCATGTTCTCATATCTAGGAAGGCACTAAAATCATTAATAGAGACATCTGCTCCTCATGACTAGTAGTAACCTTCATGAGACTAGCAGCAAGCCTCTGCCAAAATGTGTGCATGACTGCATGTACCCCCTGCACTAAAATCATATATAATACTGAGCTTCCCCCCTACATCTTCAGAGCAGTTCCTCAGAGCTATCTGAGATACTGTCTCCTGGGCTATAGTCCTCATTTTGCCCTAAATAAAACACACAACCATTACGTTGTGCATTTGTTTTGCAGTCAACAGGCCTAACTGTTCTTAATATATGCAAAACTTAAAAAAAATCAGTAAGAAAGTAATAAATACCTCCAGTAGCACAATGAACTAAATCAGGAATTGGCAAACTATGGCCCATGAGCCAAATCTGGCCCACTGCCTATTTTTCTAAGTAAAATTTTACTGGAACCCAGTCATACCTATTCATTTATGCATTGTGTAATGGCTACTTTTGCATTACAATGGCAGAGTTGAGTAGTTCTGACAAAGACCCAGAGACCATAAGGCCACAAAGAATAAAACGTTAACTATCTGGCCCTTTGCAACAAAAGTTTGCAAATTCCCAGGAGAAGAAAGGCAAGTGGCCAATGTATTTATAAATATACAATATTTGATCTACTAGTCATCAAAAAATGCAGCTCACAAAAAAAGACAACAGGTTCACCTATTAAACTGGCAGTATTGGTAAGGTTCAGGGAAAGGTGTGCTATCAACTATGCTTGGCTGGAATATAAATAGGTAAGCTCTTTCTTGGGGATATTGTGACAATATGTAACAAAGGCTTTGCAAAAGATCATAACCCTTGGACACTGTAATTCCACTGCTAGGATTTTGTCTTGAGGAAATAAAAGAGATCCACAAATATCTATGCATAAGGATATTCCTGTAAACATTAATAATAGTACAAAAGTGAAAACAATTATACTTTAGAAGAATAGTTTAATGACATGGGATAATAATCACAATATAATTTTAAGTGGAAGAAAAAAAGTCTGGGGTGGGGGAACCCAGTTTGATCTCAAACCTGTGATCTGCTGCAATTCACACATATCTAGTCTCACCTGACAACCAGTGGGGTAAAGCCACCAGAAGTATATTACATGGGAGAATGAAGAACCTCCTTAAACAGAACTCATCTGAAGGGAAGAGGAGCTTACACAGAACAAATTCGGTCAAGAGTGACAGCATGACCTAAAACAAGACCTTTGTCATGGGAGACCTCTGTGAGTCTCCATCCCTCCACCATAAAATGGGAACAATGACACCCTCCTTGCCTCACTCACCAGTTTATGAGTTTCAGTTAATATGGTATATACTGAAATGCTTTGAAAACTGCCAACTATTATCCAAATATGTTGGTCTTATTAGTTTAGGTGATCAGAGGCAATGCCTCAGAAACTTTGCTCATGAGATGGATTTGTTTATCATTAACTCCTGGTGTTTTCTTCAACCGTGGCAAATACTAGTGCAATTAATTTGACTGAGATGAAGGCTTTTGATACTATTTCAGGTGGAATAGGTTTTCCTCACAAGGGGCTTAGTTTTTAATTTCCAGTAAGGTTGGAAAACAAGCATCTAAGAGAAGTAGGGCTTCTGATGTAGCCCAGTGAATGCTGCAGTGTTTTATTACCTCCATTTGCTATAATACTGCTTTTATTAATATACTCATCTCCTTCACTCATGCTATCATACCAGCCACATGTGCATGTGTTTAAAATTAACTTCTACAATCCTTTTGTTTTCACAGGAGCCTTGAATCTTTTTTTCTTTAATGCTTAATTGGACTACACACATCCCACTGCCACCACCCCCTCCCGCTTACCTCAATGGAGAAAGCAAACATCTTGATACTTTAACTATTAGGATAGATGGGGAGGCAGTAATAAAAATAACTGAGCACTCACTGTTAAGTTATTTTTGTGTATCCAGAATGTGCCTGTCAAAAGTTATCTAACTTCAAATTGATAGAAAAAAACATAAAGATGATTCTTTCTCTCCTTTTTTCTATGTCACCACTATTCTTTCTCTAAGCAATGCTTCAAACATGGGGAATATATTCAACTCTAAAATTCTCTATTATTCTCTCCAAGTCATATTATTTTTCCCCTTGCCTCTCATCTTCCATTGCTATCACTTTAGTCCAGTGGTTCTAAAAATTTTGGCAGGCATCAGAATCCCCTGGAGGGATGGTTAAAACACATAACTAGGCCCCATGCCCAGAGTTTCTGATTCCGTAGGTCTGGGATGAGGCCCAATAATATTCATGTTAAAGAAATTCCAGATGGTGTTGATGCTGCAGTCTGGGGACCACACTTTGAGAACATTGTTCTAATCTACTCCTAAATTACTATAATAGTCTTCTAACATTTATTCCCCCTTCATCTGCTGTGCATGCCTACTCCATACAGAAGAGACGAGTGGTCACAAAACAAGCTCTGGAGTCAGACTGAACTTGGGTGGAACCTTTATTTACTATGTCACCTTGGACAAATTACCTAATATCCCTGAACCTTAATTTCCTTACCTAAAATGTTGGCTAATGATAGTATATATTTCATAATATCATTGTGAAGATTAACTGAGATAATTAATTCAAAGCACTCAGCACAATTCTTGCTACACTGTAAGGGCTCAGTAAATCATAGCTATTATCATTATCTACCAAAGAAGCAGTCTTAAAACATCTCTATATTAATAATACCTCTACAATAGTCAAGAGCTGAAGCTGGTTTTGATCAAGTAAAGCTATGGAACACATATGCTAATGAAATAATGAAAGACAAGAACAAAGACGTTTCTGTAAAGATGTGTATTGTGGAGTTTGGTATAATAGTACAGACTGGAAATACGTGACAAATAATATTCAACTTGCCAAATAAACTATGGAACATTAGTAACAGAAATGCTATGCAGCCATTAACAAAGAGAAGTAGTGTAGCAGAGTGGCTAAGTATGCAAGCAAGTTTCTGAAGCAAAGCTGTCTGGACTCAAAATGCCAGCTGCCTACTTATAAGTTCTGTGACCCTGGATAAGTTCAAGTGAACTCAAGTTCATTTGCTGGTCGTTTCGTCTTGACTTCACACTCTCTTGGAGTACTTGGTATTCAATTTTGTTCCTGAGACCAAATCAAACAGACATTTTTTCTGAAGAAGACATACAGAAGGCCAAGAGGCACAAAAAAGATGCTCAACATCGCTAATCACCAGAGAAATGCAAATCAAAACTACAATGAGATATCACCTCACACCGGTCAGAATGGCCATCAACAAAAAGTCTACAAATAATAAATACTGGAGAGGGTGTGGAGAAAAGGGAACCCTACTACACTGTTAGGGGAAATGTAAACTGGTGCACTCACTGTGGAGAACAGGATGGAGGCTCCTTCAAAAACTAAAAATAGAGCTAACATATGATCCAGCAATCCCACTCCTGGGCATATATCTGAAGAAAACCATAATTTGAAAAGATACACGTACTCCAATGTTTATTGCAGCACTGTTTACAATAGCCAGGACATGGAAGCAACCTAAATGTACACTGACAGATGTATGGATAAAGAAGATGTGGAATATATATACAATGGAATATTATTCAGACATAAAAAAGAATGGAATAATGCCATTTGCAGCAACATGGGTGGACCTAGAGATTATCATGGTAAGTGAAGTAAGTCAGACAGAGAAAGACAACTATCATATGATATCACTCATATGTGAAATCTAAAAAAATGATACAAATGGACTTATTTACAAAACAGAAATAGATTCAGAGACATAGGAAACAAATTTATGGTTACCAAGAGGATAAGGAGGGAGGGATAAATTAGGAGTTTGGGATTAACATATACACACTACTGCATATAAAATAAACAACAAGGGCCTACTGTGTAGCACAGGGAACTCTACTCCATACTCTGTAATAACCTAAATGGGAAAAGAATCTGAAAAACAATATATATATATATACATATAACCGAATCACTTTGCTGTACACCTGAAACTAACACAATGTTGTAAATC
>NW_006789795.1:374078-389662 GCF_000442215.2 Lipotes vexillifer
CCCGTGTCCCCTGCATCGGCAGGCGGACTCTCAACTACTGTGCCACCAGGGAAGCCCAATAGATATATTTTTATGTATAACTGAATCACTTTGCTGTACAGCAGAAACTGAAACAACATTGTAAATCAACTACACTCCAATAAAAATTTTAAAAATAAACTAAAAATTTAAAAAAACAACCAACCAAACAAACAACAGTGTAAATTTGACATCATTCTCTGACTTAGAATTCTCCAGTAGCTTTTCATTCACATTACAATAAAATGCAGACTGCTTCCCTTGGCCTACACGGATGTACATGACATTATCTTCCTTCTTACCTTCTTATTTAGCATAATACAGCCACACTGATTTCTTTGATTCCTTAAGTATGCCTATTTCTTTCCCATATCAGAGTGTCTTGCTGTTTCCTCTAAGTCCCACTTCCCTGCAGGGCTGGCTTATTCTCACCACGCATCACCTTATCAGAGAGGCCTTGACCATCCAGTATAAACTGGGACCTTCCAATCTGTCCCACCAGCCTGTTTACTTTCATCAAAGTTCTTTTCACAATCTGTAATAAACTTATTTGTTTAACTTTTTACTGTATGATTCCCCCCACGACAATGTAAGGTCCATGAGAATAAAGTCTTCATTCACCTTGTTCTCTGTTCTATCCTCAACAATTAAAAGTGTCTCATACAATTTTTAAAGGTGTCAAGTAAAATATGTTGAATAAATATATGAAAAAACTAAATGAAAATAAATATGAGAGGGTTGAGATGGAGTAAGGTGGGACAAAGCGAGAGAGAGGCATGGACATATATACACTACCAAACGTAAGGTAGATAGCTAGTGGGAAGCAGCCGCATAGCACAGGGAGATTAGCTCGGTGCTTTGTGACTGCCTGGAGGGGTGGGATAGGGAGGGTGGGAGGGAGGGAGACGCAAGAGGGAAGAGATATGGGAACATATGTATATATATAACTGATTCATTTTGTTGTAAAGCAGAAACTAACACACCACTGTAAAGCAATTATACTCCATTAAAGATGTTAAAAATAAATAAATAAATAAATAAATAAATAAAAATGAACATCAGCTGGGTACAACTTCTGTAAATTGCATTGTCAGCAGAGATATCCAAAATTTCTCAGTTATTCCTTTTTATTTTTTCAAATTCATGGATGTTGTGCAATTTCTACACTACTATGGAAGAAAGAACACTATAACATATGTGTCACAATTTACATACTTGGTATCATGTAATATGTTCATGACAGGTATAAACACTTCCTTCACCTCTTTGGGAAGTTGGGGAAGCTTCCACTCCCTTGTGTTTTTCATCACCTAAACAGGTGTATGGTAGGTGAAAGGGGCAGGTGGCAGGGGCTATTATGGTGAAGATCATTAGGCTCAGTTGGGCCTTTTGCAAACTGTTTTTAAATTGCATCATGTAGGTGCTTATGACTATAATCTAGTATCCAGTACAGTCCTACGCTATAATCATGGGGCTCCATCCTCCTTTTGAGAGCTATTAATTTTATAACTAATAATTAGCCAACATGCTTGGGAAAAGAGTCCCTTGTGACTATTCTTTCAATCAAATTCATTCAGCACGTGTAGGAACACCTTCCTAAATAAATTTACCCCAGTGAAAATTAAGGAACAGGAGACAACAGGGAGGAAAAGACTGACAACACGTTTCTTATATTTTAAGACCCATCATTCACATGTGAAGATAAATAGAACCATCACCAGAAGAAATGTAGGTAGTAGGGATTTCAGCATTTATTATATTGATATAGATTTATATCCCATTTATATATTTACATCTCATTGTTTTCTGAACAATCCCACAGGATGAACAATATTATTTACTATTTGCAGAGGAGGAAACGGAGTCAGAGCTGTTAATTGTTCTTCTAAGACTTCACTCAAAGCTACTAATTTTCACGAACATGTTTCTAATCTGTCTGTTTTGCTTCAGAGTCTGTGCTCCTTCAACCTTATTATATAGCCTCAATAAGGGGTAGCATAATATCTCTTAAGGCAGAAAAATACATGATTAAAAGGAAAAAAGGGCTTCTGGGAAGATGGCAGAGGAGTAAGACGCAGAGATCACCTTCCTCCCCACAGATACACCAGAAATACATCTACACATGGAACAACTCCTACAGCACACCTACTGAACGCTGGCAGAAGACCTCAGACCTCCCAAAAGGCAAGAAACCCCCCACGTACCTGGGTAGGGCAAAAGAAAAAAGAATAAACAGAGACAAAAGGATAGGGATGGGGCCTGCACCAGGGGGAGGGAGCTGTGAAGGAGGAGAGGTTTCCACACACTAGGAAGCCCCTTCGCGGGCGGAGACTGCGGGAGGCGGAGCGGGGAGCTGCGGGGCCGCGGAGGGGAGCGCAGCAACAGGGGCGCGGAGGGCAAAGCGGAGAGATTCCCGCACAGAGGATCAGGGCCGACCGGCACTCACCAGCCCGAGAGGCTTGTCTGCTCACCCGCCGGGGCGGGCGGGGCTGGAAGCTGAGGTTCGGGCTCCGGTCGGAGCGCCAGGAGAGGACTGGGGTTGGAGGCGTGAACACAGCCTGCAGGGGGTTAGTGCGCCACGGCTAACCGGGAGGGAGTCCGGGGAAAAGTCTGGACCGGCCATAGAGGCAAGACACTTTTTCTTCCCTCTTTGTTTCCTGGTGCACGAGGAGAGGGGATTAAGAGGGCTGCTTAAAGCAGCTCCAGAGACGGGAGCGAGCTGCAGCTATCAGCGCGGACCCAAGAGACAGGCATGAGACGCTAAGGCTGCTGCTGCCGCCACCAAGAAGCCTGTGTGCGAGCACAGGTCACTATCCAAACACCCGTTCCGGGGAGCCTGTGCAGCCCGCCACTGCCAGGGTCCCGGGATCCAGGGACAACTCTCCCGGAAAAACGCACAGCGCGCCTCACACTGGGGCAACGTCATGCCGCCCTCTGCCGCCGCAGGCCCGCCTCGCACTCCATGCCCCTCCCTACCCCCCCCACCCCGGCCTGAGTGAGCCAGAGCCCTCCAATCAGCGGCTCCCTTTACCCCATCCTATCTGAGCCAAGAACAGACGCCCTCCAGCGACCTACACGCAGAGGCGGGGCGAAATCCAAAGCTGAGGCCCGGGAGCTGTGCGAACAAAGTAGAGAAAGGGAAATCTCTCCCAGCAGCCTCAAAAGCAGCGGATTAAAGCTCCACTATCAACATGATGTACCCTGCATCTGTGGAATACATGAATAAACAAATCATCCCAAATTAAGGAAGTGAACTTTGAGAGCGAGATTTATGATTTTTTTCCCCTTTTCCTCTTTTTGTGAGTGTGTATGTGTATGCTTCTGTGGGAGATTTTGTCTGTATAACTTTGCTTCCACCATCTGTCCTAGGGTTCTATCCGTCCGTTTTGTCTTGTTTTGTTTTTAAATATTTTTCTTAATAATTATTTTTTATTTTAATAACTATTTTATTTTACTTTATCTTCTTTCTTTCTTTTTCCTTCCTTCCCTCCTCCCTTTGTTCCTTCCTCCCGCCCTTCCTCTCTCCTTTCTTTCTACTTCTACTAATTCTTTCTTTCTACTTTTTCCCCCTTTTCTTCTGAGCCATGTGGATGAAAGGCTCTTGGTGCTGCAGCCAGGAGTCAGTGCTGTGCCTCTGAGGTAGGAGAGCCAACTTCAGGACACTGGTCAACAAGAGACCTCCCAGCTCCACATAATATCAAACGGCAAAAATCTCCCAGAGATCTCCATCTCAACACCAGCACCCAGCTTCACTCAACGACCAGCCGGCTACAGTGCTGGACATCCTATGCCAAACAACTAGCAAGACAGGAACACAACCCCACCCGTTAGCAGAGAGGCTGCCTAAAATCATAACAAGTGCACAAAAACCCCAAAACAAACCACCAGACGTGGACCTGCCAACCAGAAAGACAAGATCCAGTCTCTTACACCAGAACACAGGCACTAGTCCCCTCCACCAGGAAGCCTACACAACCCACTGAACCAACCTTAGCCACCGGGGACAGACAGGAAAAACAACGCGAACTACGAACATGCAAGCTGCACAAAGGAGACCCCAAACACAGTAAGATAAGCAAAATGAGAAGACAGAAAAACACACGGCAGATGAAGGAGCAAGATAAAAACCCGCCAGACCTAACAAATGAAGAGGAAATAGGTAGTCTACCTGAAAAAGAATTCAGAATAATGATAGTAAAGATGATCCAAAATCTTGGAAATAGAATAAACAAAATGCAAGAAACATTTAACAAGACCTAGAAGAACTAAAGATGAAACAAACAATGATGAACAACACAATAAATAAAATTAAAAATACTGTAGATGGCATCAATAGCAGAATAACTGAGGCAGAAGAACGGATAAGTGACCTGGAAGATAAAATAGTAGAAATAACGACTGCAGAGCAGAAGAAAGAAAAAAGAAAGAAAAGGACTGAGGATAGTGTCAGAGACCTCTGGGACAACATTAAACACACCAACATTCGAAATTATAGGGGTTCCAGAAGAAGAAGAGAAAAAGAAAGGGACTGAGAAAACATTTGAAGAGAGTATAGTTGAAAGCTTCCCTAATATGGGAAAGGAAATAGTTAATCAAGTCCAGGAAGCACAGACAGTCCCACACAGGAGAAATCCAAGGAGAAATACGCCAAGACACATATTAATCAAACTGTCAAAAATTAAATACAAATAAAACATATTAAAAGCAGCAAGGGAAAAATAACAAATAACACACAAGGGAATCCCCATAAGGTTAACAGCTGATCTCTCAGCAGAAACTCTACAAGCCAGAAGGGAGTGGCAGGACATATTTAAAGTGATGAAGGAGAAAAACCTGCAATCAAGATTACTCTACCCAGCAAGGTTCTCATTCAGATTTGATGGAGAAATTAAAACCTTTACAGACAAGCAAAAGCTGAGAGAGTTCAGCACCACTAAACCAGCTTTACAACAACTGCTAAAGGAACTTCTCTAGGCAAGAAACACAACAGAAGGAAAAGACCTACAATAACAAACCCAAAACAATTCAGAAAATGGGAATAGGAACATACATATCGATAATTACCTTAAATGTAAATGCACTAAATGCTCCTACCAAAAGGCACAGATTGGCTGAATGGATACAAAAACAAGACCCATATATTTGCTGTCTGCAAGAGACCCACTTCAGACCCAGAGACACATACAGACTGAAAGTAAGGGGAAGGAAAAAGATATTTCATGCAAATGGAAACCAAAAGAAAGCTGGAGTAGCACTTCTCATATCAGACAAAATCGACTTTAAAATAAAGACTATTAGAAAAGACAAAGAAGGGCACTACATAATGATCAAGGGATCGATCCAAGAAGAAGATATAACAATTGTAAATATTTATGCACCCAACATAGGAGCACCTCAATACATAAAGCAAATACTAACAGCCATAAAAGCGGAAATTGACAGTAACACATTCATAGTAGGGGACTTTAACACCCCACTTTCACCAATGGACAGATCATACAAAATGAAAATAAATAAGGAAACACAAGCTTTAAATGATACATTAAACAAGATGGACTTAATTGATATTTATAGGAATTCCAACCAAAAACAACAGAATACACATTTTTCTCTAGTGCTCATGGAACATTCTCCAGGATAGATCATATCTTGGGTCACAAATCAAGCCTTGGTAAATTTAAGAAAACTGAAATTGTATCAAGTATCTTTTCCTTTTCCGACCACAACGCCATGAGATTAGATATCAATTATAGGAAAAGAGCAGTAAAAAATACAAACACATGGAGGCTAAACAATACACTACTTAATAACGAAGTGATCACTGAAGAACTCGAAGAGGAAATCAAAAAATACCTAGAAACAAATGACAGTGGAGACACGACGACCCAAAAACTATGGGATGCAGCAAAAGCAGTTCTAAGAGGGAAGTTTATAGCAATACAAGCCCACCTTAAGAAACAGGAAACATCTCGAATAAACAACCTAACCTTGCACCTCAAGCAATTAGAGAAAGAAGAACAAAAAAACCCCAGAGTTAGCAGAAGGAAAGAAATCATAAAAATCAGATCAGAAATAAATGAAAAAGAAATGAAGGAAACAATAGCAAAGATCAATAAAACTAAAAGCTGGTTCTTTGAGAAGATTAACAAAATTGATAAACCATTAGCCAGACTCATCAAGAAGAAAAGGGAGAAGACTCAGATCAATAGACTTAGAAATGAAAAAGGAGAAGTAACAGCTGACACTGCAGAAATACAGAAGATCATGAGAGATTACTACAGGCACCTCTATGCCAATAAAATGGACAACCTGGAAGAAATGGACAAATTCTTAGAAATGCACAAACTGCCAAGACTGAATCAGGAAGAAATAGAAAATATGAACAGACCAATCACAAACACTGAAATTGAAACTGTGATTAAAAATCTTCCAACAAACAAAAGCCCAGGACCAGATGGCTTCACAGGCGAATTCTATCAAACATTTAGAGAAGAGCTAACACCTATCCTTCTCAAACTCTTCCACAATATAGGAGAGGGAGGAACACTCCCAATCTCATTCTACGAGGCCACCATCCCCCTGATACCAAAACCAAACAAGGACGTCACAAAGGAAGAAAACTATAGGCCAATATCACTGATGAACACAGATGCGAAAATCCTCAACAAAATACTAGCAAACAGAATGCAACAGCACATTAAACGGATCATACACCATGATCAAGTGGGGTTTATTCCAGGAATGCAAGGATTCTTCAATATACGCAAATCTATCAATGTGATACACCATATTAACAAATTGAAGGAGAAAAACCATATGATCATCTCAATAGATGCAGAGAAAGCTTTTGACAAAATTCAACACCCATTTATGATAAAAACCCTCCAGAAGTAGGCATAGAGGGAACTCTCCTCAACATAATAAAGGCCATATATGACAAACCCACAGCCAACATCATCCTCAATGGTGAAAAACTGAACGCATTTCCACTAGGATCAGGAACAAGAGGAGGTTGCCCACTCTCACGACTCTTATTCAACATAGTTTTGGAAGTTTTAGCCACAGCAATCAGAGAAGAAAAGGAATAAAAGGAAACCAAATCGGAAAAGAGGAAGTAAAGCTGTCACTGTTTTCAGATGATGTGATACTCTACATAGAGAATCCTAAAGACGCTACCAGAAAACTGCTAGAGCTAATCAATGAAAATGGTAAAGTAGCAGGATACAAAATTAATGCACAGAAATCTCTGGCTTTCCTATACACTAATAATGAAAAATCTGAAAGTGAAATCAAGAAAACACTCCCGGGCTTCCCTGGTGGCGCAGTGCTTGAGAGTCCGCCTGCCGATGCAGGAGACGCGGGTTCGTGCCCCGTTTCGGGAAGATCCCACATGCCGCGGAGCGGCTGGGCCCGTGAGCCATGGCCGCTGAGCCTGCGCGTCCGGAGCCTGTGCTCCGCAAATGGGAGAGGCCACAACAGTGAGAGGCCCGCATAACGCAAGGAAAAAAAAAAAAAAGAAAACACTCCCATTTATCATTGCAACAAAAAGAAAAAGTATCTAGGAATAAACCTACCTAAGTAGACAAAAGACCTGTATGCAGAAAATTATAAGACATTGATGAAAGAAATTAAAGATGATACAAGCAGATGGAGAGATTTACCATGTTCCTGGATTGGAAGAATCAACATTGTGAAAATGACTATACTACCCAAAGCAATCTACAGATTCAATGCAATCTGTATCAAACTACCACTGGCATTTTTCACAGAAGTAGAACAAAAAATTTCACAATTTCTATGGAAACACAAAAGACCCCGAACAGCCAAAGCAATCTTGAGAAGGAAAGACAGAGCTGGAGGAATCAGGCTGCCTGACTTCAGACGATACTACAAAGCTACAGTAATCAAGACAGTATGGTACTGGCACAAAAACAGAAAGATATATCAGTGGAACAGGGTAGAAAGCCCAGAGATAAACCCAAACACATACGGTCACCTTATCATTCATAAAGGAGGCAGGAATATACAGTGGAGAAAGGACAGCCTCTTCAATAAGTGGTGCTGGGAAAACTGGACAGCTACATGTAAAAGTGTGAGACTAGATCACTCCCTAACACCACACACAAAAATAAGCTCAAAATGGAGTAAAGACCTAAATGTAAGGCCAGAAACTATCCAACTCTTAGAGGAAAACATAGGCAGAACACTCTATGACATAAATCACAGCAAGATCTTTTTGACCCACCTCCTAGAGAAATGGAAATAAAAACTAAAATAAACAAATGGGACCTAATGAAACTTCAAAGCCTTTGCACAGCAACAGAAACCATAAACAAGACCAAAAGAGAACCCTCAGAATGGGAGAAAATATTTGCAAATGAAGCAACTGACAAAGGATTAATCTCCAAAATTTACAAGCAGCTCATGCAGCTCAGTAGCAAAAATACAAACAACCCAATTTAAAAATGGGCCGAAGACCTAAATAGACATTTCTCCGAAGAAGATATACAGACTGCCAACAAACACGTGAAAGAATGCTCAACATCACTAATCATTAGAGAAATGCAAATCAAAACTACAATGAGATATCATCTCACACCAGTCAGAATGGCCATCATCAAAAAATCTAGAAATAATAAATGCTGGAGAGGGTGTGGAGAAAAGGGAACCGTCTTGCAGTGCTGGTGGGAATGTGAATTGGTACAGCCACTATGGAGAACAGTATGGAGGTTCCTTAAAACACTACAAATAGAACTACCTTATGACCCAGCAATCCCACTACTGGGCATATACCCTGAGAATACCATAATTCAAAAAGAGTCATGTACCAAAATGTTCATTGCAGCTCTATTTACAATAGCCCGGAGATGGAAACAACCTAAGTATCCATCATCGGATGAATGGATAAAGAAGATGTGGCACATATATACAATGGAATATTACTCAGCCATAGAAAGAAATGAAATTGAGCTATTTGTAATGAGGTGGATGGACTAGAGTGTGTCATACAGAGTGAAGTAAGTCAGAAAGAGAAAGACAAATATCGTATGCTAACATATATATGGAATTTCAGAAAAAAAAATGTCATGAGGAACCTAGGGGTAAGACAGGAATAAAGCCACAGACGTACTAGAGAACGGACTTGAGGATATGGGGAGGGGGAAGGGTGAGCTGTGACAGGGCGAGAGAGAGGCATGGACATATATACACTACCAAACGTAAGGTAGATAGCTAGTGGGAAACAGCCGCATAGCACAGGGAGATCAGCTCGGTCCTTTGTGACTGCCTGGAGGGGTGGGATAGGGAGGGTGGGATGGAGGGAGACGCAAGAGGGAACAAAAAAAAAGGTAAAAAGGATTTTAACTTTCTAAGACAAATCCTGCCTTTCTTCAGGATTTCCCAGAAAAGAGACATAGGCCATCACCTGTATATCCTGACACAGTTCTCCCATTTATTGGCTCCAAACTTGTCAAATCTCCACAAAATATGTTTACCATAACCAGTTTTTTCCCGATCCCACTTTGAATGTCAAGGGTTTAGGACAGTAAAGTAAGTCAGACTTCCTTCTAACGCAGTGTGAGAACAATACAGAACTCCACATAAAAATAGACTCTTTCAGACCCATCCAGAAGAATTTAGCTGCTGAAGTAGCACAAAGACCTTGCTTTGGTTTTTCTTTCCTATAAGAATAGCATGGCCCCAAGGACTAGGTTTGAGTGAGATTCTGGAGGGTACTGTAATTTCATTAAAAAAATATGTTTTATAGTCATACCTTTCCACATTCACAAACAAAAGTTCATTTCTAGCTGAAACTTGATGTCATTCTTTTCTGGCTGGAATGTGAAGATTTGGGGAATGGGTGAAAGTAGTTTATTGAGTTGTTAAAAATATATGATGCAGGTCTTGTCTAGTTTTCACCTCCCTGGCACATAAACACAGTTGCTCTCTTTCATGCTTCACTTCTGTCAATCACTGTGACAGGCAGAGTGGAATTCCCTTCCTCTGCCTTCTCAAACAAAAGCAAAAATAAACAACATAATATTTTGATGTAGAACCTCAGCATTTCAGTGAAGGTGAAACTACTTTCCACTTCCAATCCACCTTGAGATCTGTTCTCAGGTTGGGGGGAGCGTGGACCGCAATGGTATTCAGCAGGGTCAGTGGTGAGGGTGGGCATTAGTCTGAGCCCACCCTCAGTGAGCCAGTGGGGAAGGGGAAAGAGCAAAGACATCACGCAGTATGCAGGGTAGAATTGCCTCCAGTCAGCGTGCTTCGCTCTTCATTCCACATGTGAATTCAGAAAACTATTTGAGAAGCAACTTGGCAGAAATGTTTATGCTTGGAGTATAGGTTCTCAAAAACTGAAGGCGTCAAAGGTGACCCATCTTAAAGACCTATCAGGCATAGCTTTACAATTCAGTACTATCAAGTCTTATCTATCAAGTACTATTGTAGTAGTTGGTTTGAATTTTGGAGGGCAAAAAGTAAGGAACTCTTATTACTCATGAATATAAACCTTGCTGGAAAGACCCCATGAGCAAACAAAAGGGAAGATAGAGGCTGGCAGAAAAGTATTTGTACCTCTGCAGAATGTGTGCTCACTGTAGGAGACCTACCTTGGACAGTCTGCTATAAAATCCTGCCCTGTCCAGATCAGAGTGTATATATTATACCTTGCTGGCATATATTCAGCTGGTAGATTACTATACTCCTCGACTCATTGGTACGTAAGAGCCTAATCAAAGCAGTCAGCTGAGTATCCAATAATTCCTATCATAATTTCACAGACAGTGAATAAGTCCTATTTTCATAAATACATAACCTCTTCCCTGATCCTGGGATCAACACTCCGGCGGATTTCCTCAGAACTTACATAATATACAACAAAAATAAACTAGAGGTCAAAGGAAACAAAAGAAAGAGGCACCAAGGACACAAGTTTAACCATATATAGATACACCTAGAAGTCAACCGAGGTTCTGCAAATAAACAAGTGTAAACCAAGGCACAACGAATAGTGTTTAAAAATTGGCAACAAGTTGCTGGGTTCAGATCTTGCTTCTGCTACGTACTAGTTATATGACCTTGAACAAGTTACTTTACCTCTCTGTGTCTTGATTTCCTCATCTGTAAAGCCTTATAGAGTTATAAATTAATAGTTGCTAAATGGCTAGAACAGTTCCTGACATATAGCAAGTGTTACATGTATGTGTGTGTGTGTGTGTGTGTGTGTGTTTGCTCTTATTTGAAGCTACAGTTCTAAATCTAATGGGCACAGAGATAATATGGGTAGGTGAGCGTATACTTTAACATAGGTTATTGCCGTAATCTGCATTCAAACAAAAAAAAATGACAGGCCAGCCCCTTTATCCAGCTGGTCTCCTCTATCTCAGAGAATATTATGTGTCTTCCCCTCTTCACTGTTCATCTCCTTTCCTTCTAGTAATTTAAAAGATTTAACTGAAAGTGCATTTCTTAAGGAAATGAAAAGTGTCCACCCAACCTCTAACACATGAGAGCATAGTACAGTCTCTCAAGGCCCAGCTAGGACACCCCATCGTCGGGAGAATCTTTCCTTGATTTTCCTGGTGGCCTCGGCCCACAATGATCTCTACTTTTCTTGAGCCTACGTAAACAATGCATTTTGTACCACATCCCTAGCACTCAAACTTGGGAAAATTATCTCAGGATTTTGACTGTGAAGGCTTGCTTTGTTCCCCAATAGGATCATAAGGTTTTGTCAGATCTTAGAATATAGTTCTATTTTGTCATGCCTTTAATGACTGACTGACTGATCAATCATTAGATTTTCCCCAATTCACTCAATAAACAATCTAACCTTAGCCTATTTCATCCTATTTGAGACCAAAATTTGAAATTCGGGAGAAAAAAAAATATCAGCACATTCTCACCATTGCAGAAAAACCTAATGTGTCAACCATCTAAAGTTTTCTTCCCTTCCTTTCATAGCCAAACTATTAGATTACTGAAACAAAATTCCCAGAGAACTGTACTATTTCCTTTATCAGCAATAGGCATAAAGGTTTTGACAGAAATATTACAAACCACAGAGATGCTATTTCGTACATGGGAAAATACTGGAATTAGGCATTATTTTAGCCAAACTTGGGAATCTGGGAAAGCTGAGTATTATGAGTAAAAGGAAATCAGAGGCTGCCTCTTTAATTCAGTCAGATAACCAAATAAAGATCCATTTATTTTGCCCCCTGCTCCTTCCTGGTACCTTGTCACCTGCCTAGCCTGCTTGATTCCTCCTTTTCATCATTTCATCATTTCATCATTTTCATCATTTCATCATTTCTATTCAAGGGCTATGGTTAGAATCTCAAATAGCCAGAGACAGATACGGGCGGCTAACAGCAAATGGAAAGGTCATAGTATTTCTTTTCAAACACCATATCCAACATTTTGAATAAATAACACCTTCATAAGGGGGGAGGGTAAGGCTTTTAAGTGCATGTATCTGAAAAATGCATTTTAAAATACCTAATGTAAATAAATCATATTTTAGATATTTTCATTCCTACTGTGCAAAACTGCTGGACATTTTCAAATGATTTCTTTTCGTCTCTTTAAAGATCAACAAATAGATTCTTGGTTTTTCTTTTCTTTATGGAATTAAGGTTGAACACTTGCCAGAATTTCGAATGACAGCGATAGAATCACAAAGAAAAGATGTAATTTGTAAGGATACTATCAAAAGCAAATTAGAAGTGTTCTTGGTCTTTTAGTTTGAGACACAATGGCATCTACTCACCTTTCTACATTGTCAGACTGTCTTCTGTTCAGAATTTCCAAGCTGCTATTATTCTGTGTCATTCTCATCTCTGCTCTTCTCCAGTCCTTCTGAAAATCTAGAATAAGAATCACAGCAAAAACCACAGTAAACATACAGGAAAATAATAAATTATCATATTTATTCATTCAATAAATATTTATTGAGAACCTACTACCTGCTAAGCACTGTTATAAATAAAATGATGAACAAGAAAGACATATTCCTTATCCAAAGAGAGCTCAAACTTTGGTAAGAGAGACAAGACACTTTTTATTTTTTAATTCTTTTCAATTAAAGCAATTTAAAAAAAATTTTCTTTCTTTCTTTTTTTTTTTTTTTTTTTTTGGCTGCATTGGTTCTTCGTTGCTGCGCATGGGCTTTCTCTAGTTGTGGCAAGCAGGGGCTACTCTTCATTGTGGTGCACGGGCTTCTCATTGCAGTGGCCTCTCTTGTTGCGGAGCATAGGCCCTAGAGCACGCAGGCTTCAGCAGTTGTGGTGTGGGGGCTCAGTAGTTGCGGCACGTGGGCTCAGTAGTTGTGGCTCGCAGGCTCTAGAGCACAGGCTCAGTAGTTGTGGCGCGCAGGCTTAGTTGCTCTGTGGCACATAGGATCTTCCTGGAGCAGGGATCAAACCCATGTCCCCTGCATTGGCAGGCAGATTCTTAACCACTGCACCACCAGGGAAGTCCTGAGACAAGACACTTAACAGACATTTACTATACAGTAGTGTGAATGTAGGGATGGGAAAAATGCGGGGTGCTCTGAGATCACACAGGAGAGACGTCCAACACACAACCTAAATGAGGGAAAGTGCATGGGCAGGGATCAAGAACGCCTTCCTCCAAAAATAACATCTGTAGAGAAGAATTGAGGCATGTGTAGCCATTTATCAAATTAGAGTGGGAGTAGGTTCAAGGGGGAATGTTCCAGACAGAGGAAACAGAATGTGAAAGGGACCAAAGGGAAGAGAGAGTAATCCATTCAGGAATCTGAAATACATTTAATAAATTTTTCCAGTAGAAGGCTGGTGAAACAGTGAGGTTAAGGGATGAAGCTGGAGAGTTAAACATTGAACTCTCAAATCCTACCATGGCTAGTTTGTTTCCAGGGTCTGAGGGCCTTAGCACCAATCCTTTTCATTGTCTTGCAGCATCAGTACTTGGACCACAAAAGTCTAGTGCACCCTTCAACAGCATCTTGCCTAGGTTTATTAATTTCTTACCTTGCAGAATTCCTCCATGCAATGGGCAAAATCTCACAACGCACCATCTAGGAATACCCTTGGACATTTTGATTCATTGAAAGGAGAGAGCTTCACAGTCTTTACCAGTTAGAATTATCCCCCTCAGTTCATGTGTCTGACCCGAAATAGATGCCCCTTTCTCAAGAGGTTAGACACAAGGACGACTTCATATTTCAAGAAAGGCTTTGCCACAAAACACACGGGTGTGTGGCTTTATTCTGGTTAGGCACATCAATAATATGCACCATTCAAGCTAACCCAATCCACCAAAATAGTTATACACAGAAAGCAAGAAAGAAATCATGACCTCACAACCAGTATTTGATTAAGCTAAAGAGTTGAATAAGAGCAATGGAGAGATACCATAAAAATGACCCCTGTTAATGAAATCATAGGAAATATAAAAATACCAATTGTTCCAGCCCTCAGCTCTTAGAAAGATGTCTAAATGTCTCTGAATAGGTACTTGTTTTCCTTAAAAAAATCGAGAAATATTTTATTCTTCTCACGGATAAAAATGCTCAGAGCAGATTTATATGTCAGGTCAGTTGGATGGAAACGGTATTATAATATACTGAGCAACTGTGATATGTGAAGCTCTTTAGGAAAAACAGATCGTGGTCTCTATAGTTTCCACTCTAATGATACTATGACTACAGCCATATTCAGCATCAATTTATCTTGGATTCTTTTAGTTTTCTCCTGAAGTGTAATTAGGGAAGAAAAAGGATTGATGTGGTTAGTAGGAGAAATGGGACGATTACTTTCCATTTTCCAAATTAGTGTTCCAGGAGAGGTTTAACAGGTGTTAGATTTTAAAAGAAAGAAAAGTGAAGTGTAACAAAGTTGAACAAATTTCCTTTTCACAGAATTTCTCAAAACATTTTATCTCCTAATACACACTATGAGTATCCAAAAAAGGGATATCATATTCAATTTTCCCCAAAGGTATTCGCCCTTGTTTTTTATGGAACTCCCTCCAAATAGAGTCTATAAAACACCATGCTAATAAAATACCAGACGTTATTTATTTTCAGAAACTATGGGTTTCAGGAGGTTAAAAATAAGGTAAAGTACCATGTTTTTAGTGTTCTCTATTATAAATAAATGCTATACTTCAAGTATCCCACCTCAGTAATGAAATCTTCTTTCCTTGAGGCCTTTGGCCCAAATTAATCTTTCGAATCTCTTTGGTGTCACAGCTTTGTTTAGCTATAAGACAATTTAGTATACACAGCATTCGGTGGTGGAGAGATCGCTATCAGTGGATACAGAATGCCGGAGTTTAGTCCGAACTTGGAAATATTGGCAAGTAACAATCAACCTGAACTTCAATGTCTTCAACTATTAAATAAAGAGAATAATAGTAGCTAAAATGAATTGACTTATATGTGAATTGTAAAATGTTATACAGTTAGACTCTTAGTATAAATTATGCTATATATATATATATATATATATATATATATATATATATATATATATATCACTTTTTTTTTTTTTTTTTTTTTTTTTTTTTTTTTT
>NW_006789795.1:389820-411939 GCF_000442215.2 Lipotes vexillifer
TTTTTGTGGTACTTAGGCCTCTCACTGTTGTGGCCTCTCCCGTTGCGGAGCACAGGCTCCGGATGCGCAGGCTCAGCGGCCATGGCTCACGGGCCCAGCCGCTCCGCGGCATGTGGGATCCTCCCGAAACGGGGCACGAACCCGCGTCTCCTGCATCGGCAGGCGGACCCTCAAGCACTGCGCCACCAGGGAAGCCCCAATATGTTTTTAAAGTATTTAAAGTAGCACAATTATACCCAGAAGAGTTATTACACAATATTAATATTTTTGTATGCCTTACAGTGATTTTGTATGTAAGATTTCTTCTCTTCCTCCCTTCCTACTCTACCATGCTCAATCAATCTGCTGGAATCATGCTGGAAACAAGAGCACTTAAGTGTTTCAACTTTGTTTTTTAGTTTGCTGGCTAAACAAATGAAAAGTAGTATATATCAAGACCACCCCAATGTTTCATTTCGACAATTTGAAGAATCCTGCATCTATAGCAATTCTTTGCATATACGTACCCTGAAAGAGTCATACACAGCAAGTCAGTAATCCAAATTTCTTCCTCAGGATTACAGCAAGTAAGATTTGATTTTTAGAAGCCAAGACTCAGACATGATGCAAGTCACTCAAGGTGACCCAGCAGGCTAGAACTGGGAACAAAACTCAGAACACTAATTTCCTATCCTGGTTCTCTCCAATTGTCCAGGCACCCTCCTTAACACAATCAGGTTTAACCTACAAGAATACTGGTTAATATCTCCCGGTGCTAAAATGGAATTGGAGGCTTGAAAATGGAAATTGCTTACTTACTTCACTCTAAATCAATGTCTCTGTTGATAATGCATCTGTCAATGTAAGTATCAGGGATCCAGCTGGGTACTGGTGCATAGCTCCTCAGTCATTGTCTCAGAATGTCTTTGTGACATTAGGGAAAAGATCAGATTTTCAATCAGGGTTCAGCTGTGCTGCCCTTTTTTCAGCACACATTAAAATGCGCTTACAGAGACCTCCCTCGAAGGAACAAAGAGGCAAAAGCATTCTTGAAAGAGTATTGAGAAGTTCAGGGACCATTCAGAAGAATAAATTTGAATAGTAAGTACTGAATGCTTATAATAGGCTCACAGAATGTTTAGACATTCAGTATGGGCTTTGAAAAACATCTTGAAACATATGGGTGGTGTGTATACATTGTTGAGTATGTATGTTTGCTGAGAAGGAAAAATCTGTGCATGAAAATACTCCATAGGTTACTAAAATGAATCATGGGCTACATGCAATTAGGCTGTGAGAGAATTCTGTGAGGAGAGGAGCCATGTCTTACATCTCTGAATCATTATCATTTAGCATGGTACCTGGCATAGAGTAAGTACTTGTTAGCTGTTCACTGGATGAATGAATAAATGAATGAATGCACAAATGAATGAATCACAAACATACATATACATATAACACACCACTGTTAATAAGACAGAACACTGAAGACCCTTCACAGTTTATCCTCCTCCTCCCTTTATTTCAACTTTCCATGCATACTCTGCTTTGGCCACAGCAAATTACTGAATGTCTAAACATTCTGTGAGCCTATTATAAGCATTCAGTACTTACTAATCAAATTTATTCTTCTGAATGGTCCCTGAACCTCTCAATACTTTGGCCACAGCAAATTACATACCATCTATTTGGATACATCTTTCTTACCTTTTGTTCATAATATTCCCCCTGGATGGAACTTCCTTCTTACTGTTCTTTGCTTAGCATTATTCCTGGCATCATCAGGTACAATTTGAGTATCACTACCAGTCAGTGCTCTGAAATCTCTTTGTCCAAACTGACAGTATGGTCCTTATCACAATGTAATATAAATATAACTTATACTATTTATTTTTATATCTCTAGGAAATAATATTACACATAGAATACATATTGCTAAGCTGGAAAAACCAGAAATCTTTCTTTGATGACTCAAAAGGCACTTTAGTATCTTTCAGTGCTTCATAATTACATGAAGCAGGGCAATGGAAAAACTCATATTCTGGGGTAGTACTATTGTTGTTAAAACCTCATGTTCTAAAGCCACAGAGAGCTGAGCTGAAAATCCCAGCTCCATCAATTATTAGCAAATATCTCGGGAAATTCACTCTAGTTTACCACCTTTCCATCCGTAAAGTGGGGATTCAATAAAAGTTCCACTATAAATGGCTGTTGTGAAGATCCAAGAAAATAATCTCTGTAGTGTTTGGCACGTAATGGGTGCCGAATAGATATTAGTGATTATTATTATTAAGCTCCAAATGCTGACAAGTGCTGATCAGTTGAGAAGCTGTGTTATCAAATATCTGATCAATGAAAGTTTACACTGCAGATTTAGCTACACTGGGAAAAGAAACAGGTCAAGGGCACATGCTCTCATTTTGAATCTGAGATAAAATTCTGTCCATATGCAGAGGCCTATAAGAGGTCACCAGGAGCTGGCACTGTGGGAATGCCACTAGGAGTTCAGAAAAATTCCTATCAGGAACTCAGTCTCTCCATGACAGTCATAAATTCAAATGATATTACTATTGGAATGAATATCAGCCAAGTCACCATTAGAAATAAGTAACAGTCTGCAGTCTTGACTTCTAACTCAGCCCAGTGGGGCTGGAAGGCACAAGCTCCCACGTACTGTTTGGACCACACATATAGGAAATTAAAGAGCAATTTTATAAGCTGCTTCAATAAATTCATGGCTGAGAAACTTTGGGTTGAGCCAGCTGCTTGAGAGCTTACCAGAGAGAGTTAACTGGACTGTCATCAAATTAGTAAGTCAGTGAGCTATTTACAGAAAGCAATCCATTTGTAAATGGGCCAGTTGACCAGGAAATTTAAAAATAATAATAATTTTGGGAGGATGTTGAGAAAAGGGAATTCTTGTACTCTATTGGTGGGAATGTAAATTGGTACAACCCCTATGGAAAACAGAAAACAGTAGAGAGTTTCCTTGAAAAACTAAAAATAGAACTACCATAAGATCCAGCAATTCCACTCCTGGCTATTCTGGAAAAAATGAAAACCCTAATTTGAAAAGATACATACAACCCAATGTTCACAGTAGCATTATTTACAATAGCCAAGATATGGAAGCAACCCAAGTGTCCCCATGAACAGAAAAATGGATAAAGAAGATGTGGTATGTATACACCACACACACACACACACACACACACACACACACACACACACACACACACACACGATGGAATACTACTCGGCCATAAAAAAGAGGAAAATTTTGCCATTTGCAGCAACATGGATGGACTTAGAGAATATTGTGCTTAGGGAAGTAAGTCACACAGAGAAAGACAAATACTGTATGGCATCACTTATATGTGGAATCTAAAAAACAAAACAAATGAATGTATATGCAAAGCAGAGACAGATTCAGATATAGAAAACATTTCTATTTTCTACCTTCTTCCAGAGTCATAAATCAACATTACAATTTTTCATTTATGCAAGTAACTTGTTAATTTTCTGTTTCTTCCACCGCACTGTAAGCTCCAAGAGGGCCAATGACCATGTATGTTTTGTTTACTGCTCTATCCTTAGAACTTATCTCGAATTCTGGCACACAGTAGGTACTCATAAATATTTGGTGAATGCAATGATCCATTAATATCCCAGCTGGCAGATTTAGACATGACTTTACAGCCTCTTGCTAATCTTGATGTTCACACTGAGGTTCACTTGCACAAACTTTACATCAGTTTAGGAATCACAATCTTAAATGTTTGCAGAGCAAGTTGTAGAAATGAGTGAAGTGGCCCTGCTGTAAAATCAACTGAGAGTAGTTGGGATTATAGAGAAATAGAGAGTGAATGCAGTGTCTAAAGACATTAAAAAATACTCTACTGGTCAAATGAAACATAATCAGTAGGTTAACAGTTTGTGACCACTCTTCTGCCTCAATGAGAACATGCTGTCACCCAACACTGGAAAATTTCTATCATCTCCTGAAATCAACTGTCATGTGGAAATAGACAATTAGCCAAGGAGACCTATTTGCTACAAGGAATTCTTAGCTATATCTGTCAGGGTGTACTCATTTATACCATCACCAGAGAACGAATGTAAGTGAAGATCTTTGAGTGGGGTCTAATAACCGGGGAGAATAAACTTGAACGAAATAGCAACAGGATGTCTGCCACAAGTTGATCAATTTTTACCCAAGTAATTTTCCTCTAGAATTGTAATGATCTATGAAATTGAGTCACTTAACAGTAAAAAAAACATAAACAAACAAAAACAGGAAAAAATGTTAGAAAAATCTGTAACATATAATTGTGTATTTTCAATGAGAATATATAGTATATTGTATTTGTAGATTATATTTTAACTGGCAGGGAGTGACGAAAAGGCAACAAAATAAATTCAGAGAAGATTTCATGGAGATGAAAAACATACTTAATGTAAAACTGTGATGAAGGAAAATAATTAAAAGTATCTAATTTCACTGAGTGCTTGTTATATGCCAGAAGCTGTTCGAAATATGTAACATGATATAGCTCATTTACTCCTCTCAGGGCAGTGAAGTAGATATTATTATTACTTTATTGTTTAAAAAATGGGTGAATAGTAAATTTGTATAACTTTTCCAAAGTCACACAGCTAGTAAAGAGAAGAGCTTGGGGCTTCCCTGGTGGCACAGCGGTTGAGAGTCCTCCTGCCGATGCAGCGGACACGGGTTCGTGCCCCGGTCCGGGAAGATCCCACATGCCGCGGAGCGGCTGGCCCCGTGAGCCATGGCCGCTGAGCCTGCGCATAAGGAGCCTGTGCTCCGCAACGGGAGAGGACACAGCAGTGAGAGGCCCGCGGGCCCCAAAAAAAAAAAAAAAAAAGAACAGAGCTGGGACTCAAAGACGGGGTTTCTTGATTCAAAGCCCTAAAGCTAAATCAAGTAATTCTACTATATTTTAATAACCAACCTAATATGTTCATATACATACAGACTTCATATATATGTATACATACATATGCACACATATATATGGAATTCCACAAAAATATATAGCAGATTTAGGAGAAATAATTAAAAAAAAAAAAAACTTTGTAGAAAAGAAGGATTTTACAGAGTACATCTCTATCTATGCATAACTTTTTACTGTCAAGGAGAGAGGAAAACTCCTATTAGTATCCATAGCAACAAATCAACAAGAAAACAAGCAAACTGAAAACAGCTTACCTAAAAAGAAAACCAAATATAACTTTTATTTGTCATATCTTCCATAACATTAAAGCTGGGAAACAACTGAACAATGACTACGGAGTTTTGAGAAAAAATAAAATAGCAACAAAATTCTATACCCAGCCAAGCTATTATACACCTATGAAGGCAGCAGAAATACACATATTCAGATATTCAAGGATGAGAAAATATATACCCTAATTATTCTACACATAAAAGAATAATTTTAATATAACGATATATCAGATAAAACAATTAATTTGAGAATTGGGGGAATGCTATAAAATAAATAATAATGATTAAAGAACTGAGGAAATGTGGAGTATAAGTAACTGTTAAGAAAGCTATGAAATGTTTAATTTTTTTTAACATCTTTATTAGAGTATAATTGCTTTACAATGATGTGTCAGTTTCTGCTTTATAACAAAGTGAATCAGTTATACATATACATATGTCCCCATATCTCTTTCCTCTTACATCTCCCTCCCTCTCATCCTCCCTGTCCCATACCTCTACGTGGTCGCAAACAACCGAGCTGATCTCCCTGTGCTATGTAGCTGCTTCCCACTAGCTATCTATTTTACGTTTGGTAGTGTATATATGTCCATGCCACTCTCTCACTTTGTCCCAGCTTACCCTTCCCCCTCCCTGTATCCTCAAATCCATTCTCTAGTAGGTCTTCATCTTTATTCCCGTCTCACCCCTAGGTTCTTCCGACCATTTCTGAGGCAGATTTACATTGAAGCTCATGAAACTAGAGCTTTAAGTCCCCAAGTCCCCTCATACACTCACACCCCTCCCAGGACCCTGGAAGGAAGGGCCCTAGCAAGGTGTTTACAAATTCCAATGTTTAAAAAAAAAAAAAAAAAAGGGGGGCTCCCCTGGGGGCGCAGTGGTTAAGAACCCGCCTGCCAATGCAGGAGACACGGGTTCGAGCCCTGGTCCGGGAAGATCCCACATGCCATGGAGCAACTAAGCCCGTGCGCCACAAGTACTGAGCCTGCGCTCTGAGCTCGTGAGCCACAACTACTGAATCCCGGTTCCGCAAAAAAAAAAAAAAAAAAAAAAAAAAAAAAAAAAAAAAAAAAAAAAAAAAAAAAAAAAAAATAAAAAAAATTAAAAAAAAAAAAAAAAAAAAAAAAAAGCAAAAATAAACTATTTTACCTATGATTAGTTTCTACTTAAATATCATTTTTGTTAAACTTCCCCTTGGTCAAAGAGTATCTGGCTAAAATATAACAGAAAAAAGTAGATTATAGACATATGCAAGGCAAAGGGTATGCACATTTATACTGGCGGATATTGTTAAATCTTCTTTCAAAGATTATACATTCCAGGGCTTCCCTGGTGGCGCAGTGGTTGAGAGTCTGCCTGCCAATGCGGGAGACACGGGTTCGTGCCCTGGTCCGGGAAGATCCCACATGCCGCGGAGCGGCTGGGCCCGTGAGCCATGGCCGCTGAGCCTACGCGTCCGCAACGGGAGAGGCCACAACGGTGAGAGGCCCGCGTAACGCAAAAAAAAAAAGATTATACACTCCTACCAATTGTGAATGACACACTATTTACATTTTTTAATCTTCACCAAACTTATAGACCAAAATATCTAATTTAAAATATTCATATTAAGACTATATTATAATATACACATTAGCCATTTAATGCTTTCACCTGTGAATTACTGGTTCATCTACCCATTTTTATTTTGTTCCACTAAGCTATCACAATAAAGGTAGAATATATAAATTTAAATCCTTAAATGTAAAGCAACCAAGGAAAAGATCAGATTATCAAATAAAAGAATAACAAAGAAACAAAAAATCAGACAGTATTAAAAGAGAAAAGTCAAATATACCAGTTAGTAAAATAATCCCTTATTAAAATATATTGACTTTTATATGTTATAAAAATAAAATCAAAACTTTTTTCTTCATAGAACACATTTCCAACAAAACTGCATAAAGTCATATCAATGAAAAGATGGAATCTGACAAAGTTATTCAGGAATAATTTGACAAAATTATTCAGGAAGGAATACTTGAGGAAGATAGCCATGGGATTTTAGACAAAGGAAGAATAATGCAATGAAATAACAATTTAATATGATGGAACTAAGATCATTTAAAATCCAGTGGCAAAAAAGGTTCTGACGAACCTAGGGGCAGGACAGGAATAAAGACGCAGACAACATAGAGAATGGACTTGAGGACACGGGGAGGGGAAGGGTAAGCTGCGATGAAGTGAGACAGTGGCATGGACATATATATACTACCAAATGTAAAATAGATAGCTAGTGGGAAGCAGCTACATAGCACAGGGAGATCAGCTCCGTGCTTTGTGACCACCTAGAGGGATGGGATAGGGAGGGTGGGAGGCATGTGCAAGAGGGAGGGGATATGGGGAGGATATATGTACATGTATAGCTGATTCACTTTGTTATACAGCAGAAACTAACACAACATTGCAAAGCAATTATACTCTAATAAAGATATTAAAAAAAAAGACCCAATGCAGGCAAATATAAATAAATTTTAAAATCCAGTGGCAGTAGATGGAACACAGAGTGTGTATCTATACATATATATAAAAATTTGGAAATTTCTTCTATGATAAAGGTGGCAATTATAACCAGTGGGACAAGAAGATATCTGCATTTATCAATGGGACTTTTTAAAATATTTTGGACAGGACATTTCTTCTGTATGAAGCATTATACCACATCCTGAGGGATATTTAGCATCCTTGGTCTCTATATTCTAAATGTCGGTAATACCTCCTAGTCACTGTGACATACAAAAAAGTCTATACACACATAAAAATTCATCTTAGAGGGGAGATATTGCTTATAATTAAGTAGCAGTGGTATAAGTGGTATGGGAAAAACTGGCCACCCATCTGTAAAAACAATACTGAAAATAAAATTAGATCATATATCAAAAATAATTTTTTATGGATTAAAGATTTAAACATTAAAATGTGAAATCTTACTAGGAAAGTATTGGTAATAATTATGGACCTTAAGCTTTGGGATCATGACCACAAAGAGTCTAATTATAAAGAAAACAACTGGTAGATCTTTATTGATATTAACACTAAATAAAATCCTAAACAAATGTTATAGGTAAACGACAAACTGGGGAAGCATTTTCAAGATAGACCCAAAATGAATACCTGATATCTTTAAATTATAAAAAGTTTGCTTTAAATGACTTAAAAGTATGATAGCATTTTTTTTAATGGTTCGAGACTGCAAACAGTGAGCATAAGAAAAGTATTCATGTGAAAATGACTCTATTACCCAAAGCAATCTACTGATTCAATGCAATCCCTATCAAACTACCACTGGCATTTTTCACAGAACTAGAACGAAAAATTTCACAATTTCTATGGAAACACAAAAGACCCCGAATAGCCAAAGCAATCTTGAGAAAGAAAAACGGACTGGAGGAATCAGCCTCCCTGACTTCAGACTATACTACAAGGCTACAGTAATCAAGGCAGTATGGTACTGGCACAAAAACAGAAATACAGATCAATGGAACAGGATAGAAAGCCCAGAGATAAACCCACACACATATGGTCACCTTACCTTTGATAAAGGAGGCAAGACTATACAGTGGAGAAAAGACAGCCTCTTCAATAAGTGGTGCTGGGAAAACTGGACAGCTACATGTAAAAGTATGAGACTAGATCACTCCCTAACACCATACACAAAAATAAGCTCAAAATGGATTAAAGACCTAAATGTAAGGCCAGAAACTATCAGACTCTTAGAGGAAAACATAGGCAGAACACTCTATGACATAAATCACAGCAAGATCCTTTTTGACCCACCTCCTAGAGAAATAGAAATAAAAACAAAATAAATAAATGGGACCTAACGAAACTTTAAAGCTTTTGCACAGCAAAGGAAACCATAAACAAGACAACCCTCAGAATGGGAGAAAATATTTGCAAATGAAGCAACTGACAAAGGATTAATCTCCAAAATTTACAAGCAGCTCATGCAGCTCAATAACAAAAAAATAAACAACCCAATCCAAAAATGGGCAGAAGACCTAAATAGACATTTCTCCAAAGAAGATATACAGACTGCCAACAAACACATGAAAGAATGCTCAACATCATTAATCATTAGAGAAATGCAAATCAAAACTACAATGAGGTATCACCTCTCACCAGTCAGAATGGCCATCATCAAAAAAATCTAGAAACAATAAATGCTGGAGAGGGTGTAAAGAAAAGGGAACACTCTTGCACTGCTGGTGGGAATGTGAATTGATACAGCCACTGTGGAGAACAGTAGGGAGGTTCCTTAAAAAACTACAAATAGAACTACCATACGACCCAGCAATCCCACTACTGGGCATATACCCTGAGAAAACCAGAATTCAAAAAGAGTCATGTACCAAAATGTTCATTTCAGCTCTATTTACAATAGCCCGGAGATGGAAACAACCTAAGTGTCCATCATCGGATGAACAGATAAAGAAGATGTGGCACATATATACAATGGAATATTACTCAGCCATAAAAAGAAACGAAATTGAGCTATTTGTAATGAGGTGGATAGACCTAGAGTCTGTCATACAGAGTGAAGTAAGTCGGAAAGAGAAAGACAAATACCATATGCTAACACATATATATGAAATTTAAGGAAAAAAATGTCATGAAGAACCTAGGGGTAAGACAGGAATAAAGACACAGACCTACTAGAGAATGGACTTGAGGATATGGGGAGGGGGAAGGGTAAGCTGTGACAAAGCGAGAGAGAGGCATGGACATATATACACTACCAAACGTAAAATAGATAGCTAGTGGGAAGCAGCTGCGTAGCGCAGGGAGATCAGCTCGGTGATTTGTGACCACCTAGAGAGGTGGGATATGGAGGGTGGGAGGAAGGGAGACGAAAGAGGCAAGAGATACGGGAACATATGTATATGTATAACTGATTCACTTTGTTATATAGCAGAAACTAACACACCATTGTAAAGCAATTATACTCCAATAAAGATGTTAAAAAAAAAAAGTATTCAACCAGTCAAGTAAATGCAAATTAAAATATCAATTGACAAAGATAAAAACAAAAATAACAATACCAAGAGCCAGTGTGGGCACAGGAAAATTAGGAGGCTCATGCACTGTTGATGAATTGTTTTGAAATATGTTATTAATACCTCAAATACGTATGATATTTAAGTAAGAATTGTTACTCCTAGGAACTTATCCACAGAACTAATCAGAATTTCACAGACACAATGTGATCCTCATAGCATTGCCTATATAGGGATTTAGGTTGTAACTTATAAAACAAAGAGACCCCTGCATATATGGCATGAATAAAACAGACATTTGAGACATTTGTGTTTTTCTTATGGAAGCAGTTCAGGGCTGGTTAAGCAGCACTTCTAATCTCACACTTTTGATCTCTAGAACTAGGGCTACTGCTCCAGTTCTCATCGTCTTCTCGTGAAGAGCAAAGTAGGAAAGGCCAGGGCATTAATTCATTTTTAGGGACAGACCTAGGAAGTGGGACATAGCACTGCTACTCATATAGCACTGGCCAGAATATAATTACATGCCCCAAGTTGCAAAGGAGTGTAGGAAATGTAGCTGTAAGTTGCACAGCCATAGATCCAGCTAAATTTTTGAGTTCAATTAAAAAGTAAGAGGAGAACAGAGATTGATGTACAAGTATCAGTCTCTGCCAGAGTGAAATATTACAAACAGCCAAAATGTCCAAGATTTTGATTAAACAGACAGATAGATAGATGTGCATTAATATGATGGAATAGTCTATAACCATTAAAATGAATGCTGTGGAAGAATACTTAATTACCTAGGTAAAAGGTCCTTGCTAAATTCCTGTGCTAGTTGCCTTATAACACTGCAGACAAGGAATCTGACAACAAGAGCCAAGTGCCATTAATATTCCATGTCCACATTTGACAGTTCTGTTGAGGACTTAAAAAGTGCAGTCAGGCTTCAGCAGACACATGGGCTTTATTTATCTGAATGACTTGTCTAACCTCTGCTACATTTTTATGTACTCCTGTTTGTGGATAATCCAAATCAGTGCCTCCATCACAGTGCTCGATACAACAATTACTTTTGATTACTTACAGAGGACCATTCACGATGCTAAGCATTTTCCCTTCATTAAGTCCTTTGTTCCTCAAACACACCCAAGTGGTAAGTACTAGAATTATCCACACTTTTGCTCACAGATTAGCAAACTGAGGCTCAGGAAGGTAAAACTTACCCAAAGGCAAGAGCTAATAAGTGGCAAACCAAGGTGAAAACATAGACCTCCCTCCTAAGCCTCTTCTCTATACCACTGTAGTATTTTGTGCCTGAGTGGATCCTCCTCCACCAAGAATTTTTATATAATCATACAATATAAAGTCAATTTATTATCTACACAGTTAGGTGTTTTTAGGAAGAAAAATACATTGGAGACAAGGAAAAAAACCTCACATGATGCATTTCAAAGCCAAACAAAGTGATCTAGGTTTTCCCCAGATGGCTGCTCCCTTCCACTAATGCTGATGATTGAAGTTTAGCACTAATTATTTAACAAGGAGAGGCCAAAGGGAATTTCTACCTCTTGTTTCATTTGCACAGAGTATTACACCCCAGCAAAAAGATAATTACTTAGCATAAGAAAAGGGAAAACATGCCTTTAAGAAAAATTATAACTGGAAATACTTCGAAATACAAATGCTTCATGTATCATCACTGTCTCACTATCTTGACTATAATAGAATGAAAGAAAGTTACATAAAGACTCCAACATCACATGGCAGCACTGCCCAAGTCTGGAGAAAAGAAAATTGTACTTGTCTTATACACATTGCCCTCCCCATCCTCACCACAATCCCCAATCCAAAGCAATGTATAAGAAAAGAAGTTAACCACCAACACAGTTCCATATTTTTTATCTACTGTGATAAGTGTGATTCTATCTGAGTGGAATGATTTCTCCATCTCTATCTGACTGACTGAAAAATCAATGCAATCTGTAAGAATGAAAAATGAAATGTGACTATATAATGGAACATCCATGGAAGAAAATTTTATTTGTTTTAAAACCCATAAATACAGGCTAACATCACAATGAAATATGAACCTAAGGTAAGAATCCTGCTTGCCCTGTGAAGCTCTAACGTTGGCAAACTTCAGCAACCACCTGTCCTCATGGGGCTCGATTACCCCCAAACAAACCCTCCTTGGATGATAAATGAACCCACCATCATCACCACCAACTATTTTTTTGTACTTCTGTGTCCCATTTGTTCAGGACTGTGTTTTCTGTGAGTGAATGTTAATGAGTTCACGGGTTATTGCATCCCAAATAACCTACTTGCCTTTAAGCCGTGGACTCCCGGAGAGGGTGATTTATCCCACTGCAAGAGAATCTCCTAGGAATTTCAGGCATCATGGCAGACTGGTGAATTCCATCATGTCAAATACAAAAGCTGAAGAAAGGTTCAGCCTGTTCTCCCCTTCTCTTTCTTCCTTTACATAGCATGCATTGGTTTATATGAATAAAAATTCAATTTGTGTTCAGTGTAGAAAACTTGGAAAATTGTAAAAAAGCTAAAGAAGAAATTAAAACTAGTATAATCATCTTATTATTTGCTATATGGAATATATACCTGGTCTTTTGTTCCAAACATGTGTGTATACTTAAATATGTTTATATAAAATGACAACTATTAACTACATATTGTTTTATAAACTGATTTTTTTTCAATTAAAAGTATACAGGGATGTTTTTCTAGATGATTAAAAGTTTTCCTAAGTGACTGGAAAAGGGAAAAGTCATTTGGATTAATGTATTCATTAATTCAATAAACATTCATTTTTGAGGAAAAAAAAACGTTTTCCTACAGAATAAATTTTAATAGCTTTACTCTTTATTTTTCCCCCCTCTCCAAATCAATCAGCTTAATTAAACATGTGAGCTACCACACCTAAAAGGTGCATTGGCATGTCTCCAACCTGTTTATATTGTTTGACCTTGTGGCTTTTCTATTTTTAAAATATTTATTTGGCTGTACTGGGTCTTAGTTGCCGTACATAGGATCTCTGTTGCCACATGTGGGATCTAGCTCCCTGACCAGGGATTGAACCCGGGCCCCTTGTATTGGAAGCACAGAATCTTAGCCACTGGCCCACCAGGGAAATCCCGACCTTGTGGCTTTTCAACTGTCACTTTTTAGATTTTCTTACTGTGTTTATTCTTAGAATTCCCATATGGCACAGTAGTAGAGAGGCTTGTGCTGTCATCAAACCTTTACAGAACCATAATATAGACCAACTGAAAACTAATTTTTTATCTTTAAATTCAGCTCTAGCATGCTCCTCATTTTCTACATTCATAAGAACAGAGACACAGAGTTATCAGTGCTATAGTTATATAGCACTTATATATTTTACAATACAACTTGGAAAATTTTACATGTCTGAATTGGATTGTAAACCAATCAAGGCTGCATAAAGTATACTATCTTTCCCAAAATCATACAGCATGTTAGGATCAGAGCTGACACTTGAACCCAGTATTTCTGACTCCCTAAAATTTAGTGCTCTTCCAACATATTCCATATGATATACTGTAACCATAGGCTCTGGGTTTTAGTTTAAAGAAAAAGGAGCACTGAACTGTTTTTATATTGGTCTAGTCTATGAGGATGCAGAAAAAAATGACCTACTTCAATGTCCTACCTCTCTAATGGGCAATGAGAACCAAAACCATTCACCCTCACGTCAGCCTGGCACTGTGTACATTAAAATGGCTTTGTGACATTACAACTGATATCACAGAGACACAAAGTATCATACTAGACTACTATGAACAATTATACACCCACAAATTTGACAACCTAGAAGAAATGGATAAATTCCTAGAAACATACAACCTAGCAAGACTAAATCTTGAAGAAACAAAAAAATCTGAATAGACCAATTACTAGTAAGGAGAGTGAATCAGTAATCAAAAACCTCACAACAAAGGAAAGTCCAGGAACAGATGGCTTCACTGGTAAATTCTATAAAACATTTAAAGAAGAACTGATGCCAATTCTTCCCAAACTCCTCCCTAAAATAGAAGAGGAAGGAGTACTTCTAAACTCATTTTATGAGGGAGGCCAAAATTACCCTGATACCAAACCATACAAGGACACTACAACAAAAGAAAATGATAGGTTAATGTCCCTGATGGTCAAAGATGCAAACATCCTTAACAAAATATTAGCAAAACTAATTCAACAACATTAAAAGGATCATATACCATGATCAAGTTGGATTTATTCCAGGGATGCAAGAATGATTCAACATCTGCAAATCAATCAATGTGATACTCCATATAAACCAAATGAAGGATAAAAAATCATACGGTCATCTTAATAGATGCTGAAAAAGCATTTTACAATATTCAATATCCATTTATGATAAAAACTCTCAATAAAATGGGCCTAGAAGGAACATACCTCATCATAATAAAGGCCATACAGGACAAACCAACAGCTAACATTATGCTCAACTATCTAAAAACTGAAAGCTATCACTCTAAGATAAGGAAGAAGCTTTTCCTCTAAGATCAGGAACAAGACAAGGATGCCCACCTTTGACAGTCTTACTGAACACAGTACTGGAAGTCTTAGAGCACTTAGGCAAGAAAAAGAAATAAAAGTCATCCAAATCAGAGAGGAAGAAGTAAAACTGTATTTGCAGATGATATGATATTTTATACAGAAAACCCTAAAGACTCCACCAAAAAACTGGTAGAATAAATGAATTCAGTAAGGTTGCAAATATAAAATTTACATACAAAAATTGTGTTTCTATATACTAATAACAAACTATCAGAAAGAGAAACTAAAAAGAAAACCCATTTACAATGGAATAAAAAAATACCTAGGAATAAGTTTAACCAGGGAGGCGAAAGACCTGTACATTGAAAATTATAAGATACATATGAAAGACATTTTAAAAGACACAAATAAATGGAAAGATTCTGTGTTGATGGGTTGGAAAAGTTAACATGGTCAAAATGTCCATACTACCCAAAGCAATGTACAGAATCAATGCAACCCCTATCACAATTCCAATGACATTTTTCACAGAAATAGAACAAACCATCCTAAAATTTATATGGAACCATGAAAGACCCCAAATAGCCAGAGCATTCTTGATAAAGAACAAAGGTGGAAGCATCACACTTCCTGATTTCAAACCATAAAACAAAGCTTTAGTAATCAAAACAGTATGGTACTGGCATAAAAGCAAACATAGAGGTCAATGGAACAGAAGAGAGAGCCCAGAAATAAACCCATGCATATACGGCAAATTAAATCATGATGAAGGAGCCAAGAATATATAATGGAGAAAAGACAGTCTCTTCAACAAATGGTGTTGGAAAAACTGGACAGGCACATGCAAAAGAGTGAAACTGGACCACTATCTTACACCATACACAAAAATTGACTCAAAATGGAGTAGACTTGCATATAAAACCTGAAACCGTAAAATTCATAGAAGAAAATATAGGGGATAAGCTACATGACATCAGTCTTGACAATGATTTTTTTTTTATTTGACACCAAAAGCAAAGGCAACAGAAGTAAAAAATAAACAAGTGCAAGTATATAAAACTAAAAAGCTTCCACACAAGAAAGGAAATAATCAACAAAACGTAAAGGTAAATAGTGCTGCAATGAACATTTCAGTGCATTTGTCTTTTTTTTTTTAACACCTTTATTGGAGTATAATTGCTTTACAATGGTGTGTTAGTTTCTGCTTTATAACAAAGTGAATCAGCCATACATATACATATATTCCCATATCCCCTCCCTCTTGCATCTCCCTCCCACCCTCCCTAACCTACCCCTCTAGGTGGTCACAAAGCACCGAGCTGATCGCCCTGTGCTATGTGGCTGCTTCCCACCAGCTATACATTTTACGCTTGGTAGTATATATAAGTCCATGCTACTCTCTCACTTCGTCCCAGCTTACCCGTCCCCCTCCCCATGTCCTCAAGTCCATTCTCTACGTCTTCGTCTTCACTCCTGCCCTGCCCCTAGGTTCCTCATAATCACTTTTTTTTTTTTTTAGATTCCACATGTATGTGTTAGCATACGGTATTTGTTCTTCTCTTTCTGACTTACTTCACTCTGCATGACAGACTCTAGGTCCATCCACCTCACTACAAATAATTCAATTTCATTTCTTTTTATGGCTGAGTAATATTCCATTGTATATATGTGCCACATCTTCTGTATCCATTCATCCATTTCTGATCTGATCGTTATGATTTCTTTCCTTCTGCTAACTTTGAGGGGTTTTTGTTCTTCTTTCTCTAATTGCTTTAGGTGTAAGGTTAGGTTGTTTATTTGAGATGTTTCTTGTTTCTTGAGGTAGGATTTATTGCTATAGACTTCCCTCTTAGAACTGCTTTTGCTGAATCCCACAGGTTTTGCGTTGTTGTGTTTTCATTGTCATTTGTTTCTAGGTATTTTTTGATTGCCTCTTTGATTTCTTCAGTGATCTCTTGGTTATTAAGTAGTGTATTGTTTAGCCTCCATGTGTTTGTATTTTTTACTCCACACCCTCTCCAGCATTTATTGTTTGTAGATTTTCTGATGATGCCCATTCTAACAGGTGTGAGGTGATACCTCGTTGTTGTTTTGATTTGCATTTCTCTAATAATTAGTGATGTTGAGCATCTTTTCATGTGCCTCTTGGCCATCTGTATGTCTTCTTTGTAGAAATGTCTATTTAGGTCTTCCACCCACTTTTTGATTGGGTTTTTTGTTTTTTTGATATTTAGCTGCATATATGTGGAATCTAGAAAAATGGCATAGACGAACCGGTTTGCAAGGCATAAACAGAGACACAGATGTAGAAAACAAACATATGCACACCAAGGGGGAAAAGTCGGGGGGTGGGATGAATTGGGAGATTGGGATTGACATATATACACTAAGATGTGTAAAACAGATAACTAATGAGAACCTGCTGTACAGCACAGGGAACTCCACTTCACTTTACAGTAGAAACTAACACAACATCGTAAAACAACTATATCCCAATAAAAATAATAATACAATAAAATACAAATAAACTATAAATAAAATAGCCATTAAAAAAATGAAAATGGGGCTTCCCTAGTGGCGCAGTGGTTGAGAGTCCGCCTGCCAATGCAGGGGACACGGGTTTGTGCCCCGGTCCGGGAAGATCCCACATGCCACAGAGCAGCTAAGCCCGTGAGCCATGGCCACTGAGCCTGTGCGTCCAGAGCCTGTGTTCCGCAACAGGAGAGGCCACAACAGTGAGAGGCCCACGTACCACAAAAAAAAAAAAAAGAAAAAAGAAAGAAAATGTAACCTACAGAATGGGAGAAGATATTTGCAAATTATATGTCTGATATAGGGTTAATCCAAAATATATAAAGAACTCCTACAACACAATAGCAGAACAAACAAACAAATAATCTGATTTTTAAAAAAGGCAGAGAAACTGAATAGACATTTTTTCAAAGAAGACATACGAATGGCCAACAGATAAATGAAAAGGTTCCCAACATCACTAATCATCAGGGAAATGTAAATCAAAATCACAATGAGTTATCACCTCACACCTGTTAGTATGACTATTATCTAAAAGAGAAGAAATAACAAGTATTGGTGAGGATGTAAAGAAAAGGGAACCCTTGTGCACTGTTGGTGGGAATGTAAATTGGTGCAGCCACCATGGAAAACAATATTGAGGTTCCTGAACAAATAACAAAGAATACTACCATATGATCCAACAATCCCACTTCTGGGTATTTTCTGAAGGAAACAAAAATCACTATCTTGAAAAGATATTTGTACCCCCATGCTCCTTGCAGCATTATTTACAACAAAGGATGAGTGGATAATGAAAATGAGGTGTATACACACACACACATATATATACACACAATGGAACATTATTCATCCATAAAAATGAAGAAAATCCTGGCATTTCCAACAATATGGATGGACCTCTAAGGCATTATGATAAGTGAAATAAGTCAGACAGAGGAAGACATACTGTATGATATCACTTAGATGTGGAATCTGAAAAAACATCAAACTCAGATACAGAGTTCAGACTGGTATTTGCCAGAGGTTGGAGTGGGGGGTCTAAATGCGTGAAGGTAGTCAAAGGGTGCAAACTTCCAGTTACAAGACAGCTCTATAGCTACGATAGACTGACATTAAACTAAAAACAAAACAAAGAGAAAGACCTTAGGCATCTAAAGGAACAAAAAAATAACTATATAAAATACAAAATAAATAGCAAAGTAAGTTCCCGTAGTCTTTCTGAAGTCACTAAAAAAAATTATTTTGCTATTCCACTGTCTTCATTAATGTTTCCTTACACTTCTGGGAATGTCCTGCCCAAGCAAATGGTTATATTGTTTACTACAGGAACTTCCTAAAAGATCCATCAACTCTTCAGTGGAAAACACCCTAAGATTGTTTGAATTCCTCATCTTAAAATCCTCAACTTTCTGTTTCCACCCATCTTGGACGGTTGTATCATGATGCTTACCCACTAATCAAGTTCCCTCATTGAAAGACCCACCTTCAATCAAACTTCTCAATAAATTCTGACCTTTCCTTCACGACATCTGAGACACTGCTGAAGCTTTGTGGAGGTGGTGCTCACCCTTGCTGTGGGGAGTGACAAAATCAGCTATGTCTTCTCAACAGGTTAGGTTGGTGATTTGGGGGAGCCAGCTCTGGATAGCAACTTTAGAGCTACAGATAGGACGTGAGGACATCTTTTCAAAAAGGGTCATTTCTGTAAAGCTCTTACTGTCACCGCAAAGCCTTTGCGTGGGAATTTGGGGGAAGTACGCTAATGCAGCAGCATTGTCTTAAGGATTCCAGGGGACACTCCCTGAACAGAGCTCTTGCTCTGGCTTCTATGGAATGGGACATCTTCTAAAGGATGAAGAATTGTACTTCAACTTGCCCAGAATGGCAATGCCAGGGAAAAATGGCAATCTTGTACTGAGCAATAGACTTAAAGCTATAAAGAACTGGAAAAGGACCAAATAAACGCTTATCTCTGTGTCAGCCAGTGCCAGGGAATGTTCATTCTCAGCACCTCCCATCTGTGGGACCACACCTGAGGCAAAGCATTGAAGCCATTTTATAGTCCTTGAGTCTTCCGGAGACACAGGAAGCAGATGCACTATTCTGGTTTGGGCTGCTGTTACCAGTATACTGAGTTATTACCTGTCCCCAGGATATTGGGCATATTTTAGTATATTCTAAAACCAGAAATTTTGCTCTTGATTGAACAGCAAAACCCATGAAAGCATTGATAGGCTGCAAAAGTAGGGATAAGGGTGAGTGAGTTGAGTCTTAATGGTGAAGACGGATAAGGAAGAATTTTTGGGGCAAAACAATCAGCTATCCTGGAACCTGCTGTGGAAAAATGTTGCTGAAAACAATCTGTTCAGGTAGTATTTTTTCCTTCTTTCTCCATCCACCCCCCAGTGAAGGAATTCCTATGGAGGTAGGGGGAATGAGACGGTGTGAATGAATGAACCTGAATTAGTGCTCCCTAGGTGGTAGATAGCTGTTAGCTCCCAAGCTTCATCACCTAGAGGATAACCTAAGTTGGTATTTCATTCCCCTTATCCTCGCCCAACACAGACACACACATACATACACACAAACACACAGAAACACACAAACTGAAAATAAAGACTAGCTGGCTTTACCAATCTTATACATACATTTTCTATCACCAGTCTTAGAAGACAATTTGAGGATCTGAACATCTTATTGGGCCCAAACGCTGCTGCCTCTGTTTCTTCAACTGGAAATTGGTGCGATATTTTGGGGGTGACGATTACATAAGACAACATACGCAAGTCCCATAACACACGGACACAAAATGGGTGCTTTACAAATAGTAGTCCTACCTCATTTACCCACTCTCAGGACTGGGGGCATTAAACTATTTTCACAAAATGATTAAAAGCACTATTTATGCCTTCTAGCTTGAGCATAATCATACTTTTCACCAGAGTATAGAAACTGTTGTTTGGAACAGATACACTTACTCCTGGCAAAATAGATGGAATCCTGAAAGAATCTGCAACTCGAGTCATTCCAATGACATCTGACTCTATCCCATGGGATGAGCATTAAATTTGTCATTTTGGAAAGAAGTGGAGCTCACCCATAATATTCCCTGAATCCTGAGGAGAAAAAAATTCTCTCCAAAGTATCAAGAATAAAATCTTAAAATAGCTACTAAAATCTCACCATACTTTTCCCTTACTAACTTCTTTCTCTATTGCATGACAAATTGTGGCTAGGCATCACCAAGGACTCTTACCTCCCTTCCTACAAAAAAAAAAAAAAATCCCTAATATCATTATTATTATTTTACATTTTTAACATCTTTATTGGAGTATAATTGCTTTCCAATGGTGTGTTAGTTTCTGCTTTATAGCAAAGTGAATCAGTTATACATATATATATACATCCCCATATCTCCTCCCTCTTGCGTCTCCTTCCCACCCTCCCTATCCCGCCCCTCTAGGTGGTCACAAAGCACCAAGCTGATCTCCCTGTGCTATGCGGCTGCTTCCCACTAGCTAGCTATTTTACGTTTGGTGGCATGGACATATATATACTACCTAATATTATTTTTAAAACAGGTATCTTTAAACCAAAAATTAAAAATTACTCTGAATCAGAAGTAAGGACATATATTCTCACCTCTAAATTAACAACATTTTAACAGATTTTGATTACTTGGGGTTTAAAAAAAGCAGCAACATTTTCAAAAGCATCTGTCCTCTGATGTTTGGCGCCAAGCTTAAGCCTTATGGGATTTGAAACAGCTGAACTAGTAAACCTAGGGTAAACACTGTTGATGATGGAAACAATGGCAGACCCTTTTACCCTAACACTACCAACAGGACTGAGCTCTAGGAGTGTGAAAATAGCAGGAGGTACAGGAAGGGCTAAGACATCTAAGTCTGTGGCTTGTTGAGGGATGGGGGTGAGGAGGTGTGCACAGTGTTTTCAAATGCATTAATCCCGTGAGGGAATGTTTTTGAAACGAGAAAGCTGCTGGGAAACGTTTTTTTTCAGGTGTTACAGGAGGAGTGGGTGCCACACACCACCATTCTCTGTCTTCCTTCTCTCTCATTCCCATTTCCTAAGCATCTCTTTTGCCTTCCCTACTCATCTCCTTCAGTCCTCTGAGAGAATCCAGCAAGCCAGGGGTCTAATATATTTTTATTTTAAAAAATTTGTAAATTTTATATTGGAGCATATTTGACAAATAGTGTTGTGTTACAGTGAGAACCATTACATACCTATTATAATAAGTGAAGAACTCTGAGCATACCAGGTTTTCATGAGGATGTCAAGGAACTAGAACTCAAACTACTGCTGGAAATGAAAAATGCTACAACTACTTTGGTAAACCATTTGGAAGGTCTTAAAAATTAAACATACTCTTATCATATGACCCAAGCTTTCCACTCCTAGGAATTTACCCAAGAGAAATGAAAACATATGTTCATGACAAGACTTGGATGTAAATGTTCCTAGTAACTATACTTTTAATAGCCCGAAACTGTAAACAACCCAAATGTCCATCAACAAGTGGATGGATAAACAAATTGTGGCATACTCATACAAAGAAACACTACTCAGAAATGCAAAGGAAAGCTCTGTCAGTGCATGCAACAACATGGATGAATCTCAGTCTTATTGAGTGAAAGAAGCCAAAAGAAAAGCACATATTGTATGATTCAGTTTATAAAATTCTAGAAAAAGAAAGCTCAACTATAAAGACAGAAAGATCAGTGGTGCCTGGGGATGAGGGTAGGGGTAGGGAAA